>NC_068981.1:90432520-90435282 GCF_001194135.2 Octopus bimaculoides
CATAGTGAATATTAAAATGGAGGAAGAACAAAGTTTAATTTCAAATACTGTTTTTATACATACACTCATCATCGTCGTTTAACGTCCGCTTTCCATGCTGACATGGGTTGGACGGTTTGACTGAGGACTGGTGAGCCAGATGACTGCACCAGGCTTCAATCTGATCTGGCAGAGTTTCTACAGCTGGATGTCCTTCTTAACGCCAACCACTCCAAGAGTGTAGTGGGTGTTTTACATGCCACCGGCACGAGAGCCAGTCAAGCAGTACTGGTGACAGCCACACTCAAATGGTGTTTTTTATGTACCACCTGCACAGGAGCCAGTCCAGCTTCACTGGCAACGACCTCGAAGACAACAAATTTCCAGCAATTTAATTTTTAGTAATTAAAATAAATCAGAAGCACTGTTCTAAGCAAAAAAGTGCAAAGCACATCTGAGAAGCAATTATATTGTGTACTCAACTCCCATTTTGCCACCAGCTTTCTTCTATTTCACGGTACTACCACCTGTATACTAAACATCACTTCTGATTAGGTGCTGGTGCTATTCAGTGGGACTGAACCTATATAACATCATCAGTAGTTCCCAACCATTTTTTTTTTTACCTATAGACCCCTTTGATTTCTGTTTTACTCGAGTGGACCCTCATAGCAGTCATGGCAGATACCGGTGTCATGCAAATGGCACCTGTGCTGCTGGCATGTAAAAGCACCCATTACACTCGGAGTGGTTGCTGTTTGGAAGGGCATCCAGCCATAGGAAACCATGCCAAATCAGACTGGAGTCTGGTGCAGTCTTCCAGCTTACCATCCCTGGTCAAACCATCCAACCCATGCCAGCATGGACAACATATGTTAAATGATGATGTTCTTTGATGCTGAACACATAGTATTAAGTAAAGACTGGAATTTGCTTGTACATGTTTGCAACCATTAGTTTATAGTTTGTTCCATTTCCATGGAGAGTGAATAATGTAATATTTCAGGCCCTTGCTCTTCACCTGTGATCTCATTAGCTGTTAAAACTGGCCAGTTACACACATCCAAGCTTTACTGCAATCTTTTATTAATCCCATTTCCTATAATTTTGAAATCTACATTCTTTGTTAGCCATTATAAAGGACTTATATTGTTTCATTGTGTATGGCAGAATCAGTACTTCAAACAAAATACTTTACTAAATTTAGTTACATTTATGTTCCAAGTTTAAATGAAACCCAAGTTGATTTTTGCCTTTCATCCATCTGAGGCCAAGAAAATAAGTGCCACTAATGTACTGGAGTTGATCATAATCCACTATGGTGGATTGTCAGAAACCACTCGAAGATTAAGAGAATGCATACTCTTTTACTCTTTTACCTGTTTCAGTCATTTGACCGTGGCCATGCTGGAGCACTGCCTTTAGTCGAGCAAATCGACCCCAGGACTTATTCTTTGTAAGCCTAGTACTTATTCTATCGGTCTCTTTTGCCAAACACACTAGCATCGGTTGTCAAGCGATGTTGGGGGGACAAACACACACGCATATATACACATATATATATATATATATATATACGGCGGGCTTCTTTCAGTTTCCGTCTACCAAATCCACTCACAAGGCTTTGGTCGGCCCAAGGCTATAGTATATAGTAGAAGACACTTGCCCAAGGTGCCTCGCAGTGGGACTGAACCCGGAACTATGTGATTGGTAAGCAAGCTACTTACCACACAGCCACTCCTACGCCTCAACAAAAATATATATATTACATGTTTTTTTTTCTTTTAAAATATATATTATTACATGTTCTTTTTATTTTAAAAGAATGGTTTTTGTCAGATGATTTAATTTTACAACTGGGTGTTCTCCCTGCAGCATATTACCCAATGCTAAATGTACTGAAATAATCTGTCCTTATCAATGTATTTTTAAAATAGTGTTATCTAGGATATGTTTGACTTCATGAGTGCAGTTTTAACTGACATTCTTATATTCTAGCTACTAAGCAATGTTGTTAGTCTGGGGTTTATTGAAGCATTAGGCACCATTATGTTATCTCTGTACATTCATTTGTAACCTCTTTAAGCATTATCATCTTGATTTCAGAATGGTTTGCAAGCACACATCATTCTGATTATGTAGTCACGCCAATAAAGTTAATACATTTTTAATTCAGTGGCATCTTAAACCAAAGAAATTATTGCTAAAGTTATTTAACATTAAATAAGATTACTTAGCATTGAGAAAACTGGAAAATTCTAAAAATTTGTTTGGAGAGCAAGTTTAAATTTATTGATATGAAACCTAAATTTGGTCAGCTTTCTTGATCAGGGCCATAGTTCAGATCTCTTTATCTCTCTCATATTTATATGTGTGTGTGTGAAGGTCCATGGCTCAGTAGTTAGTGTCGAGCTTACGATCATGAAGTTGTGAGTTCAATTCCCGGACCAGGTTGCGTGTTGTGTTCTTGATACTTTTATTTCATGTTGCTCCAGTTTACTCAGCTGTAGAAATGAGTTGCGACATCACTGGTGCCAAACTGTATTGGCCTTTGCCTTTCCCTTGGATAGCATCAGTTGTGTGGAGAAGGAGGGCTGGTATGCATGGGCGACTGCTGGCCTTCTACAAATAACCTTGCTCGAATTTGTGCCTCGGAGGGTAACTTTCTGGGTGTAATCCCATGGTCATTCATGACTGGTGGGGTCTCCTCCTCCTCACACAGACACACACACACACACTTCATATATATATATATATATATATATATATATATATATATATAT
>NC_068981.1:90435292-90454977 GCF_001194135.2 Octopus bimaculoides
TAACGTCTAGATATTTTACTCTGGATAATTACACTTGTGGTACCAGCTTAAATGAGGTATCATTCCAAAAATTAATATGAAATAAGAGGAAACCTTCATTGAAGTAGTTTTTCTTTCTCTTTATATTTTGCTATTTAACCAACTAATCTATGCTAACTCTTATAGATTGGGTAAGCTCTAAAGAGATTTAAAAACTTTTTGCTGCTTGAAGTGATTTGGGATGTCATCCAACTGTAGGGTCATAGGAAAAAGACAAAAGGAAGAAAACCTAATTTCATAGAGATTGCCATATGTTTTACTGCTGGAGAAAGTGGATTGACATTGGTCAGAGAAGAAGTCACTAAGAAACTAGTGTACATATTCAGATATGTGTTTCATTGATTCATTTATTTACAAGGAAATATGCTGAACAATAAAATAGCTACTAAATGCTTGTATTTAAGACAGCTGTTGTTAAATAATCACATCAAATTCAAAAACATTAATATTTATATTCATTAATATCTATATTAAGTTTTCAATAATTTTGATTTTGTTCATGTCCAACGTATTGTCATCATTATGAATGGAAATTGTTTTCACTTTTTTTTTAGTTTTATTATTACTAATCTTGAACATTGTTTTGATAAGGTCATGTAAGGTTTATACTGAGGAGGATTCATTTTATCAAACCAAGAAAGTGGACTGGAAATGTTGTCAGATTGAGTTTGTGGTTTGAATGAAATTAAGTAATCTTATGTAAATTAACTACATACCTTTTAATTGTCTGATGACTTAGTTTTTTTTTTGTCATTTCTAAATATCAGAAAATCATTGAGAGGACTAAAGAACGAAGAGAGAAGCTGAAAATGATGAGCGAGACAGATGGAACACACAGAAGACGGAGACCTTTGTCTGAAGACATGTCAGCTAACATAGAAACAGTTCAAGATGATGGTAAGCAGTTATTGCTTTGGTCAATTGTAAAAAAAAAATAGTTTTAATATTCCAATCTCTATAAGATTTGAAATGTCTTTTCTTCTTTTGTTTTAAGAGTTTGATAAGTTATCTAACTGCTCCAACTAGCACTACCATCACTGGCATTTGGTTTACCAAGTATTGTAATTATGTCAGTTAAACATTTTCATTCAGATTAGTTTAAGAGATTTTATTATATTGAACTCTATTTTGCATTATTTTGTTATATATAATTTTAGTGTTAAATGATTAATGGGATGGAAGAAATGCAATTGTCTTTCAATAAGTACATCTGTCATTCAGAATACTGAATTCAAATCCTATGAAGTTTGATTTTTTTTTTTTTATCTCATGGGGTGGGGTGTGCAAAATAAATGAAGTATCAGGCTTGTACTTAGTTGTTTTCAGTAACATTTTCTCCTCGATTTAAATTTGGGGCTTTCAGCTAAGATAAAAAAGAAAATCAATATTACTCTTTTACTTGTTTCAGTCATTTGACTGTGGCCATGCTGGAGCACCGCCTTTAGTACTTATTCTATCGGTCTCTTTTGCTGAACTGCTAAGTTACGGGGACATAAACACACCACCATCAGTTGTCAAGCGATATTGGGGAGACAAATACAGACACACGAACCCACACACACACATGCATACGACTGGCTTCTTTCAGTTTCCGTCTACCAAATCCACTTACAAGGCTTTGGTCGGCCCGAGGCTATAGTAGAAGACACTTGCCCAAGGTGCCACAGAGTGGGACTGAACCTGGAACCATGTGGTTGGTAAGCAAGCTATCAATTTTGACAGCTAAAGCATATCTAAAGTATATCACTTCATAATGATCCTCCTCCCCATTTAAGACTTTAAAAAGGGTGTGGGAGTGACATGATGAACCAAAAGGAAGCTGCTGGATGAGTTTTACTATAGCCTTTTGCCGGTCATTTTTGAAATGATGTACAGACATAGCTGCAGTAGTTTATGGTTTGAAATATATTTGATATCAAAGCAAAGAAACTAATGGAATTTACCAGAAGTATAAAACAAAATAGCATCGTATGAATTAATAAATTTGGCATAAGTAAACATATCTTCTCTCACTGTGATTAAAGTTTTATGCTATGATTCCAAATTAGAGAGAGTGGTAGTCCAATGACTGAAACAAGTGAAAGATAAATGATATAAGGCAGTCAACTGGCAATTGAAATCATATATCTTTCATGTTATAATAAGATTTTAATATTTTTCCTCAAATATGAACACTTAAGTAGGAGCAGTCTGTAGGGTAATCTATTTACTCTTTACTCTCTCTTTTACTGTTTTACTTGTTTCAGTCATTTAACTGCGGCCATGCTGGAGCACCGCCTTTTAGTCGAGCAAATTAACTCCAGGACTTATTCTTTGGAAGCCTAGTGCTTATTCTATCGATCTTTTTTGCTGAACCACTAAATTACGGGGACGTAAACACACCAGCATCAGTTGTCAAGCGATGTTGGGGGATAAACACAGACACACACACACACACACACACATATATATGACGGGCTTCTTTCAGTTTCCGTCTACCAAATCCACTCACAAAGCTTTGGTCGGCCCGAGGCTATAGTAGAAGACACTTGCCCAAGGTGCCACGCAGTGGGAATGAACCCGGAACCATGTGGTTGGTAAGCAAGCTACTTACCACACAGCCACTCCTGCACCTAATATTTGATAATCATTTTTTTTTTTAATCTAATTTTCACTTCATTATAAAGTGTGCAGGAATGCACTTTTACTAATTTTTCTTCATATTTATTAAAGATTCTCCTAAACGTCAGTGTCTCCGATCAGCAGAACAAAATATAAAACCAGATACCCCAGCTATACGCGGTGTACAGTCGCGGAGAAATGACTTGACTACTCTTTGTCTTAGTTCTGGTGAGTTTTTGAACTTATTTGATGTTTGTAATTGTCATCATCAACATTTAACATCCGTTTTCCATGCTGGCATGGGATTTAGATAATATGCTTCCCAATTTTCTTCCGTTACTTTCCCCAATTAGATTTTTGATGTTGCAGACAAAATAAGTTTGCCTTATCAAGCAGAGTTCTCTTTTATCCATTTTTGCCTGGCAGAGTTGATTCTGTATAACTCTTCATCTTTGTTTTACTTTTAGATGATGGTGATTATGTACCAGTCCCAGTACCGCGAAAGTCTCTTTGCCAAGAAGAGAACAGAGATCCTAATCAAGAAGTATTCAAGCCACAGTGTCGCTCTCGTCTGGCTAAACTAGCTCAGCGTATTAATGCTTGGGATGATGACTATTCAAAACATGAAACAGTTGGGTCAGTTCAACTTCTCACTTATTAAAGTTCCTGCTTAAATATCATCATCATCATCATTTAACATTGGTTTTCCATGCTAGCATGAATTTTTAAAACAATATTTTCAATATTCATTTTAAATGACTTTGAAACCTGAATTTGTGCAAGACTGCAATTTGGAGATGTTACTTCTACTTGTTTCACTCATTAGACTGCAGCCATGCTGGGGTACTGCATGAATGAATCAACCCCAAGACTTATTTTTTAAGCCTGGTACTTATTCTATTTGTCTCTTTTGCTGAACTGCTAAGTTATGGGAACACACACGCCAACACCAGTTGTCAAGTAATGAGGATGGCGGTTGATACACACACACACACACACACACATATATGTGTGTGTGTGTGATTGGCTTCTTTCAGTTTCCATCTACCAAATCCACTCAAGATTTTGGTCAGCCTGAGGCTATAGTAGAAGACACTTGCTCAAGATGCCATGCAGTGGGACTGAACCCAGAACCATGTGGTTGGGAAGCAAGCTTTTTATCACACAGCCACACCTGTTCAACTGTATTATGAATATTGTATGCATTTTCCAGCTAGTAGTAGTAGTAGTAGTAGTAGTATGGAAAGCAGAATAATGTGATTAATTTCAAGACTTAAGACAGTTCCTGAGGTACTGTTTAATCTTAAAATCAGTACATCAGCATTGTCACTATCCTTGTCTTTTGATGTCCATCTTTTATATTGGCATGGATTGGACAGTTTGAGAGGATGCAATGGGTCCAAGGACTGTCATATTCCAGTGTCTGCTTTGACATGGTTTCTACAGCTGGATGCCCTTCTTAATGCCAACCAATTTACAGAGTATACTGGATATTCTTTTTATGTGACATTGGTACTAGTGAGGTTGCTGTGGAGCTCTCAAGACTAAGATCTCTTGACTGAGTGAGGCGCTACAATTAAGAAAGGCGACTTTATGTTAAGAGATGAGAAATTAGGAGCTACATGGCATCTCACACTATGGAAGAGTGGGTGGAAGTAACCAGAATGGAGCTAGGGGAAAAGAGAGAGAGATAAAAGTGTTAGTGTCAGGGTAGACCCTAAAGGTATAAGATGAAGAGGAGTGGGCACAGAACAGGGATTGAGTGTGGGTAGAGGTTACAAGTGTATGAACAGAGTGAAGGATGGTTAAAAATGGGGAATGGTTGAGGAGCAAACATGAAGAACAAGTGTTATTCACAATATGTTCACAATCTTTCACAGAAGATTGTGAACATATTACACCTTTTGTATGAAGGTTACTTTTGATTGCAATTAATCTACACATATCAAGATGAGGGTATGCACACTAGTGCACATACATACAAATATGACAAGCTAGTTTCTGTCCACCAAATTTCATGCATCAGGATTGTTCAACTCAAGACCATAGTAGAAGTCATTGCGTCCACAATGGGAGTTTTGTCATGCTACTGGCACCAGAAAGGTGTCTAGCATTACTCAATTTCTCCTTCTACATTGTATCAATTATTATTGAAAGTTATTAACCCATTACCTCTCATAATTCTTTTAACTGGAATTTAATAGAAACACGCTGGAATGATCAAAATAACATTTTAAATAGAAATAAGTGAGATATTGGGAGAAAAATTAGCAAACCTCATTTGAATATCAGAGAAATATACCTAGTTGATATAGCCAAAAGTTTAGATATGTGTAAATATTGACAGATAATTACGAAATTTGTAATTTTTAAGTGATCTCATATGAGATCACTGGTAGGTAATGGGTTAATGTATGAGATGTGGTGTTCCACTGGAGCTTGCAAAGTCCATCTCTTCTCCATGCGATATGAGCCACTCTTAATTCACATGCTGCTGAGTTTGCTCAGTGTCTTACTTTCTAGGCAGGTCGCTCACTATGGCTGAAAAGTCATATCTCTCCATGCTGCTGCTAAGAGATTTCATAGTATTGAGGCAGACTGAAAGAGGAAGGGAACCTGCAGTAGTAGTCTGATGAAGGATAAGACTTTTTCCATGACTTAGATTAAGAGTGGCAGCTAAACTTAGTTTAGTAAGAATGATGTGAGATGGGATCCCAACCAAACTATCTAGATATATTCATTTAACATGTTCAAACACTGATAATAAGAAGTATTTACATAGATGAAAAGAGTAATCATCATGCACCCTGCTTTGTAACTTCAACTCTTCGTTGAACATAGCTGTTTGACAAAAACTGTATTTGACTGAATGAGAAATTGACATGATTCATGATTGACTCTTGAGGATTTTGTCTTCATTTCACAACTGAGTAGTTTAGCTTCTACAAGGGTATTACTGTATATCTCTGTTCAGAAAAATTCTTTAAAAATTTATGTAGGTATCTGGATTTGCAGATGTAGTCAAACCATGCAAACAGAATGACATATGTTAAAAATATTAAAATCATGCTACAAAACAACATACATTAAAAATATTTGAAAAAATATAAGTCTTAAGTGTCAGACATAATGATTTTTTTTTTTTTTTTCTTTTAGCTTATTTAGTCGACCCAACTCAGTTCATTCAGTTGACAGGGAACGTGACATACCAATGACCACTGCTTTTACTGAAGTGCCACTTGAAACTAGGGATTCTCGGTCAAGGTCTGCTGCTCCAGTGGCCCCTCATATGAGGTCTCCTCGCTCCAAATCTGCTGCACCCATAGCATCTGCACCTGCAACACCTGTACCAGTGCGTTCAAAGTCTCCTGGTCCTTCATATGCTCCGAGATCTCCAGCACCTGTTGCTCCACGTCTTATGCCAAGTGATGACTTAGAAACAGCTATTGAGACTATGTCAAGGCAGCAGAAGCCATTAAGAAACAACAAAAAGATCCCTTATACTGCCAAAGGTAGTGGTCATGACCATTTGCAGGATATTCCCAGTGGAATACCTGTTAATGCTCGGGGGCTTAATGATTCCTTAACTCAAGGTGAAACCACAGATGATGAACCAACTAACAAACCAGTCTCTGAGCGATTGGCTAAATGGTCAAAGAAAGTATCTGCAACAGAAATTAACTGTGCTAGTCCTTCTAAAAGTGAAAATACTCAGCCAAATTCTAAAACCACTACTCCTATGGGCAATAGATGCAGCCAGAACTTGTCATCAAAAGTTGCTCAACTCGAAAAGAGCCTCGGGATTTCATCTACGCCAAAACAAAACAGAGCTGCATTTAGCAATCAACAGTCTTCCCAGTCATCAGGTTCTTCTTCAGTGCAGATTAACAGTGTATCGTCGAGTGCACCGTCATCAGCAACACACAATACTCCTGCGGCTGAACCTATAAATGGGAAAAATAAACAGGGTAACAAGCGCCGTGAGAGTTTTGAACCAACAAGCCAGTCAGTTTCTGAAAGAATGGCTGAATGGCAAAAGAAAGTCAACACTCTTGAAGCGGTGACTGAGAAAGAACCAACCGCTTATCCAGTAAATGCTCGCATGTCTGCATGGGAACAGGTGACTGCCAGTGGGAGTACTGAATCCAACAAAATGATTAAGCCTAAAGGTACTACATTACCTTGTCCTACTACAACACCTTCGAGACCAGTGTCTGCAAATATTCCCACAAGTGCTTGCATTCCCAAATCTCCTGGAATGGCAAGGAAATTCGAATCTCCTGTTGTCAAATCTAATTCTGTTGATGCTAAATCTAAGCCTCTGAGTCCTTCAAAAGCCAGCTGTGCCATGAAAGCTATTCAACAGCGCTTATTTGAAACTCAACAGAGTACCACCACTCAGTCATTGGCTGAAAGAATTCGGCAGGAACGAATGGCTGAGCTGAAAGTACTTGAAAATCGATGGCATAATGGTATCTTAAAAGATAACACTGTGGTGAGTGTCTTACTTTTCCATCAATTAATATTGTATATTATAATTAGAATTGATGTTTATCCTAAGCTTGCCTACATCAAAAGCATTCCTGCTGTGAATGTCTTTATATATTTATTTCATCATCATCGTCGTCGTCGTCGTTTAACGTCCGCTTTTCATGCTAGCATGGGTTGGACGATTTGACTGAGGACTGGTGAAACCAGATGGCAACATCAGGCTCCATTCTGATTTGGCAGAGTTTCTACAGCTGGATGTTCTTCCTGACGCCAATCACTCAGAGAGTGTAGTGGGTGCTTTTACGTGCCACCGGCACGAAGGCCAGTCAGGCGGTACTGGCAACGGCCACGCTCAAAATGGTGTATTATATGTGCCACCCGCACAAGAGCCAGTCCGCAATGGACTACATTAACCAATGTTTTTTCAAACTTTTTTTTAAGGCAATAAAGTATAGTTTGAGGCAGATTTGACTGCTACTTCTAGTAAGTTGAGCAACAACATAGAGGATTCCTCTTTGGCTTGTTGAATGGTAATGTTAAAAACAGTTACGTTGCTTAGGACATTTTACTGTGACTAGTTCAATATTTCAATGCTTTTAGTTCAAATCTTGTCAGTTAATTTATTATTTTCATTATTCTGGAGTTATAATATTTGTGAACTAGTGTTAATTTAAGTGATTTTGTATCTCCCCTGCAAAGAATTGGCACAATGAGTCCATTGGAAATATATATATATATATTGTGAATGTGTACTTTTATATTTATATTCATCTATATTGTCTTCTATTTTTTAACTTGGGTTCTTCTGCCATTAAAAATTTATGAGTCTGATACAGCTCTCCGGATGATGATATATATATAAAATGTGGCTTAATTTAATTATTTAAAATTTTATGTTGCAGAAATCTGACCAAGAAAGTGATGTCAATGAACCTTCTGGTGAGTATTATTACTTTTAATGAATTTTACTTTGTGTTTTTGATACCTGTTCTATAAACTGGGGGTAGTGGTGGAATGAATGTGGATTATAGCTATCAATAGAAATTTTGGAAATGACCTTAAATATATGTATCTCTTGGCCATGGTACACATTATCTCTCTAACTGTTAATTTTAAAGTTTATTGCTTTTGAGATAGCCAGCTGCTTACAATCACAATACAGATGGTATGCAGTTGGCTAGGTCTTCTTTTCAATACCCTTACTGTAACTCAGCATTCAGTTACCACATTTAAACCAGTCTTTACTTACCCAGATTACTCAACTTCAGATCTACAAGTCTTAGTGGAACTGAAAATATCATAGTCACTGTTCCATCCCTCTAAATTCATTTGTAAAAACGAGACAAGACTATTCATTGCAATATGGTTAGAAAACGAAGTGTGTTACTGTCCCTTGGAATATCAACTCTTGTTGATGTTGTTACAATTTGTTGTATTATTTTCTTCCTCTAGCAACTGTACCTAATGAAAAAAAGACTGGACAGATGGTAGCAACAAGTGGAATACCACCACCACCACCACCATCACTGCCAGCACTGAGCAAAACAACAGCCTCTGCAACTAGCTCCAAGACGACTACAACTGCTTCTACTGGAGAGAGTAGTAGTATATTCAAACTGGTTGCAGTCCCAGAGAAGAAGTCTGCTCTAGTAAATTCAGAGGATACTCCTTTGAAAAGTGTAGTTAAGCAAGTTCGTTTTGAGGACAGCTTTGAAAGTTCAGATGACTATTATGGATATGGACAGTAAGTGTTCTATTTTATAAATTTGTTTGTTTTTATCTTGCACTTTCTTAATATTGGTTTCGAATTTTGTCAAGGCCTGCAATTTTAGGTGAATGGGTTAAGTCAATTAAATCTATACCAGTGGTCAATTGATACTTATTTTATTGCTCCATGGCAGAATTTGAACACAAAACGTAAAGATGGGCAAAATGCCACTAAGCATTTTGTCCGGTATGCTAACAGTTCTGGTTGAAAGAATGTTCTGAATTATTGTTGAACCATACTCATAGCAGACATTCCAAATCAATGAAGGTTTGTGGTGAAATGATCAAATCAGACTTGATATTGTTGGACCACAGTGACATGCACAAAACATCCCTCCAGGGTCAGTAAAATAATGTACCAGTCATGTACTAGGGCTGATGGTATCAACAAACATCCTTCTCTCAAAATTGTTGGCCTTGTACCTAAATCATCATCATTGTTTAACGTCCGCTTTCCATGCTAACATGGGTTGGACGAGTTGACTGAGGACTGGTGAACCAGGTGGCTACACCCGGCTCCGATCTGATCTGGCAGAGTTTCTACAGCTGGATGCCCTTCCTAATGCCAACCACTCAGAGAGTGTAGTGGGTGCTTTTACGTGCCACCGGCACGAAGGCCAGTCAGGCGGTACTGGCGACGGCCACGCTCATAATGGTGTATTTTACGTGCCACCTGCACAGGAGTCAGTCCAGCGGCACTGGCAACGATCTCACTCAAATGTCTTTTCACGTGCCAGGAACGTGAAGCTGTAGCACAAGTTTCGCGTTCCTGGCACTCGTGGCGGTGGCACGTGAAAAGATATTCGAGATGCTTCACATTTCTTCCAGCTCTTTGCTCTGAATGCAAATCTTACCATAGTCAACTTATTTTATCAACCACTGAAAGGATGAGACAGAGTACCAGTTGAGCACTGGGATTAAAGTAACAGACTCCTTTCCCTTAAAATTGCTGACCTTGTACCAAAATTTGAAACAAAGATTATTAGGCCTTGTGCCTATAGTAGAATTACTATTATTTTTATTATTTTAGAAGGCAATGAGCTGGCAGAATCATTAGCATGCCAGACGAAATGCTTAGTGGTATTTCACCTATTGCTACGTTCTCAGTTCAAATTCCCCTGAGGTAGACTTTGCTTTTCATCATTTCAGGGTCAATAAATTAAGTACCAGTGAAACACTGGGGTCAATGTAATCTACTAGTCCTCTCCCTGCAAATTTCCAGCTTTGTGACTTTAATAGAAAGAATTATTGTTATTATTATTTAATTTGATTATTTTTATTTATTTACAGTTATCAAGAATCCAGCATTGATGATATCAGCGATGAGACTGATGCAGAAAGAACCCTCGAGTCTCATCAAGACTTACAGTACATGGAGCAAGATTTTGAGGACGATTATTATTCCAGCAGTGAAGAGAACGAAGCCCTGTGCCGTGCTGCAGCTGCACAAAACAACATGTCCCATCCCGACAATGATGAGAGTGATGACGTCAGCATCAGTGCCTTCGTCCCAGAATCTGTGCGTCAGCAATACAAGCTTTCTTTGCAAACAGAAAGCTCCACTAATATTATTGAACTGGCCAAACGCCAACAGCACCTGGAGAAAAGCAAAAATCGCAAATACCAGCCTCATGATAATATAGACAGTACCGATGACACTTTGGATGAAGACTACGATAGCGATGAGATGGAATCTATGGCAACTACGAGTGTGGACGACTTGATTGATGATGCTTTGGACTCGGATACAGATGACAATAGACTCCAAACAACCCCGATTCAATCAGCTGTTAGTGATGGTTTTGTTTTTTGTCCCTTTCTTCTTAGGTTCCATCATACTGCACAGCACCTTTGCACCAGTGCCTTCTATAGCTCTGGACCAAACAAGGTTTTGTGAATGGATTTGGTAGATGGAAACTGAAAAAATGCCCATTGTATGTGTTTGTGTGTGTGTGGTTGGCATTAGGAAGGCCATTCACCTGTCAAAAAAAAACGTACCAAAACAAACAGTGGAGCTCGGTGCAGTCCTCTGGCTTGCCAGCTCCTGTCAAACCGTCCAACCCATGCCAGCATGGAATATAGATGTTTGATGATGATGATTGATATATATATATATGTATGTATAAAAAAATAAAATTTAGGAAATGGAGATGTAGCATTAATATAATCTAAACTGTAAGAGAATATGTTGGATTTTTGCAGTTGATAAATTGTATTAATTGCTACATCTCCATTTTCTGAATTTTATTTTGAATAAACCAAGATTTATACTTAGACCTATTTTTTTATGAATACCACTATTCACAAAAAAAAAAAACACTAGGCAATGAACCAGTAATTCATTCGATATATTTTTATCCTTTAATGTGGCTATTTTAACCCCTAATTGAATAAATATATATATATATATTGAACTCTCCTATTAACAGATGAGGGTTCTGTAATTTCTTGCATAACAACCACACCAATGATTTGTTTATAGTGATCAAATGTTTGTGTTTATATAAGCTCACTCCTTCCATCAAATCAACGTTAGCTGTACAGGTGCACAAGTGTGTCAGATGTCGAAATGATTGCCGAGCAGTGTGAAATGAAGTGTTTTGCTGCCCATTCCAGGAATCTAGCTGATTTCACAATTGTGAGCCCAACATTCTACCACCTGTCCATGCACCTAGTCATTATGAATGTGTGTGTGTGTGTTATTGTCTCCTTGTCTTGACTTAGCATGGTAGTTGTCAAATGCATGTCACCGTCATGCAAGTAGTCTTTTGTTTACAATCTTGTGAGGAGATACTATCTTAGAAACCAGTCAGAATTGGTGACAGAAAGGGCGTCCAGCTATAGGAAATCTGCCTCAACAAATTCCATCTGACCCGTTCTAGTGTGAAAAAGTGAACATTAAATGATTATGATGTGCATTCATGCACGGCTACTTCAATATACTTATGCAGTTCAAAACATGAATACAGTAAGCAGCTTGGTTCTGGGTTCAGCCTCACTGCATGGCACCTTGGGTAAGTGTCTTCTACTATAGCCTTGGGCTGACCAAAGCCTTGTGAGTGGATTTGGTAGATGGAAATTGAAAGAAGCCTGTTGTGTGTATGTATATATATATACACATACATTGATGCATGTCTAAATATGTGTATCTGTGTTTGTCTCCATCACCATTTGACAGCCAGTGTTTGTGTGTTTACGTCCCTGTAACTTAGTGGTTCATCAAAAGAGACCAATAGAATAAACATTAGGCTTAAGAAATAGGTACTGTGGTCGATTTGTTTAACTAAAATCCTTTCAAGGTGATGTTCCACCATGGCCACAGTCAAATGACTGAAACAAGTAAAAGAATAAAGCATAACAGAATCCTGTAGAATATTCCTAAACAGTTAAATTTTAATAGAGTTGACTCAACAATAACCACTTTTAAGATTTGTGATGGAATAAATTTTGTTATGTTTAACATAGCCTTCATTTATATTTCTTGATTATTTATTTTTATTTTACTAGAACAAGCGTGGCAGTCATTTGTTAGCCACTTGTACAGACAGTTGCTATGATGATACAACAACAGATGATGATGTGGTGATGCGCAAGAGAAGCCCACTGATGTACAGTATTAGCATGTATCGCTCAAAAAGGTAATGTTCTTTCGTTCAGTAATGTTTTTAAAAGTTTTTATTTATATTGGTTCAGGCTCAGCTGTTAGGTGAAGAAGCTTGCTTCCCAACTACATGGTTCTGGGTTCAGTCCCACTGCGTGGTATGTTGGGTGTCTTCTGCTATAGCCTCAGACCAACCAAAGCCTTGTGAGTGGATTTGGTAGACAGAAACCAAAATGAAGTCCATTGTATATATATGTATATATTTGTATGTGTGTCTCTTTGTGTTGGTGTTTACGACAAACATCCCACCGTCGCTTGACAACTGATGTTGGTGTGTTTATGTCCCTGTAACCTAGCAGTTGGGCAAAGGAGACCAATAAAATAAGAACTGGGTTTACATATAGTAAGTGCTGGGATCGATTTCTTCCACTAAAATACCCTTTAAGATGGTGCTCCTGCATGGTCACAGTCAGAATGATTGAAATGAATAAAAGACTACTGTATCATTGGCATTGGTAATTATAAGCCTTTCCCGAAATAAACGAATGTTTCTTAGAGCCTCTTAAACATAAGGATGAAATGTTGACAAATAATGTCTCATGTTATTGGCTGAGAGTAATACTGGTCTTTTGATTTTATTGTAACCTTGTTTAAATTTGGTCAAAATACAAGTTGTCCATAAAGTCATGGTGCAATGCTACAAAATTACTTCATTCCTAAGCTTGAACAATTAGAACCGATAGAGAATACAGTTTTCAACAAGATGGTGCACCTTGTCATTTTAAGCTGTTTTTTAATTGAGAAATTTCTTAACAGATAGATTTGAAGTGATAGACCATTGTTTTGGCCTCCACATTCACCAGATTTGACTCCATTGGGTTTCTTTTTATGGGGACATGTGAAGAGTATTGCTCATTCAACTAAGACTTGAAAGCAAGGATAACTGATGCAATTGAAGGTGTTACTGAAAATCAGCTGGAAAGTATTTTCTGAGAACTACAGAATCGTATTTCATTCTATATAAGTAATGATGTTGAAAATTAACTAGATGAATAAAAAATTTAGGTCCTTCTTTTTTATCCTTTTTACAAATTCTGTCATGTATAGTTTGAAGATACAAGTATTTTAATTTGTGCCATGACTTTATGGACACCCTGTATGTTCATTCTGTCGGTGCCAGTTGACTTGGATGATAAGTGGTTAGAAGGGTATCATAAATCAGTTACAGTGATCATTCCAGCCAACTGGAAATGACCAGTTGTTTACACACACACACACACACATACCCACATCCCTGCCACATTGTTTCAAGGGTTGTAGTTTTGACAGGAGGATGTTAGTCAATTATATCGACCCCAGTACTTGAGTAACACATTTTATTGACCTCAGCGGGATGAAATGTAAAGTCGACTTGAGCTGGATTTGAACTCAAAATGTAAAGTTCCAGAAGATATACAAGACATTTTGTCCAATACTAATTTGCCAGTTTGTCATCATCATTTAACATTGGCTTTCCATGCTAGTATGGGTTGGATGGTTTGACAAGGACTGGTAAGCTGCATGGCTGTGTCAAGTTAATACTTTCTGATTTAGGCTCTCAAGACCAGCAAATTTAAAGGGAGAGGATTATTTGATACTCTGGACTCCAGTACTTCTCTGGTACTTTATTTTATCAACCTTAGAAGAATAGAAAGCAAAGTTGACCTCAGCTGCATTTGAATTCTGAACAGGCATTTTGTTCAGTACTCTAAAAATTCTCTCAGTTTCCCACCTTAATAATAACCATCATTATTTAATGTCTTCCTTCCATGCTGACTGGGATGGTTTGACAGGAGCTGACCAGGCAGAAGACTGCACCATACTTCTGTGTCTGTTTTGGCATGGTTTTTACAGCTGGATGCCCTTCCTAACACCAACCAACCACACTGCAAATTGATGATAATAATTGTTTCTCACAAAGGCATGAGGTCAAAAATTATTGGAGGGGAATTAAACCACCTGACTGGCCTTCGTGCTGGTGGCACGTAAAAGCACCCTCTACACTCTCGGAGTGGTTGGCGTTAGGAAGGGCATCCAGCTGTAGAATCTCTGCCAAATCAGATTGGAGCCTGGTGTAGCCATCTGGTTCACCAACCCTCAGTCAAATCGTCCAACCCATGCTAGCATGGAAAGCGGACGTTAAATGATGATCCCAGTACTTTCTTACATATCTTTTACTTGTTTCAGTCATTTGACTGTAGCCATGCTTGGGCACTGCCTTGAAAATCTTTTAGTCAAATGACTGACCCCAGGGCTCATTTTTTCACTCTGTCTCTTTTGCTGAACTACTTAGCTATGGGGGACATCATACAGCTGGTTGTCAAGCAGTGGTGGAGAAGAGACACATGTGCACACACACACACACACATATATGACAGACTTCTTTTAGTTTCCATCTACCAAATTCACTCACAAGGTTTTGGTTTGCCTGGGGCTATAGTAGAAGTCACTTGTCCAAAGTATTACACAGTGGGACTGAACCCAGAACCATGTTGTTGGGAAGCAAACTTCTTACCACATAGCCCCACACCAGCACCTGATATTAATATACTTTGTTTTTTCTCAACCCTGGGAAGAAAAAGTTTGAACTTACAATCTAAAGAGCTGGAGTAAATATTTGTCTGATGCTTTAACTATTTAACCAGTCCAGTGCCAATATTTCTAATAAAAGCATAAAGCTTTTATGCCTTGCAAATTTTCATGGCAACCTTACTAGTGCCAGTGACATGTAAAAATCACCCAGTACACTCTGTTAAGTGCTTGGTATTAGGAAGGTCATGTAGCCATAGAAACCATGCCAAATATGACATCAGAGCCCGATGCAACCCAGCTGGGTTTCCTGTCAAATCATCTAACTCATGCCAGCATGGGAAACAGACGTTAAATAATGATGAATTGATAATACTTTTTGTCAATAATTGTCATGTTTCATCTACTGATTCTGATACACTAATTATTAATTCACAGATTCAGTAACAACACTACACCTGTTCAAAAAATTGTCCGGAACAGCCGTCCTATGAGCAGTGAAGAGGAACTGGAAAGAGAAAAACCTAAGGAGGATAGTCGTAAGAGTATATTAGAAAGGATAAAGGTTAGTTGATGCATTTTGTTATTGGATGTTTTTATAATGATTGGAACAGCAAACTATTTGTTCACTGAAGTTGTAAATTGTGAATAAAAAAAAAATATTAAAAACAATTTATCCTCCATTTTGATTTAATATTATGAAAATTCATACTGACCCACTGTATGTGTGTGTGATGTTCACTTACTCATTGTCTGCCACCAAGCTTAGTATGTGTACTCATGCTGCATCTCTTATGTTAACTCTTTTTTATTTTCTCATCCTTTCACTATATGATGTAAAATGTGACTGTAGAAAACCAGCCAACCAATCAAAAATTTATATTGGCTATTATTACACATTTTATATATGTGTATGATGGACTTATTTCAGTTTCCATCAACCAAATCTGAATCTGCTCAGTTTTTGGTCATCTCAAGGAACCACATAATAGGGCTAACTCCAAAGCCCTGCACTTGGGAAATAAACTTCTTAATCACATGCATCCATTCCTGTTACAGGGTGTAAAATTATTACCTTCTCATGACAACTGACCAAATGACTTCTGGTGTAAGTTGTATGTAAATAGTAATTTGACTTTTCTCCATTTAAACCAGTCATATCTAGCCCCAAATTTTCTACTTGTTTTACATTCTAACTGGTCAGATATGGCCTCTCACACCTACCCAACAATGTCTTTGTTCAAATATACACTTACATCATTGAAATCATTTGTTGGCACTCCGTCGCTTACGACGTCAAGGGTTCCAGTTGATCCGATCAACGGAACAGCCTGCTCGTGAAATTAACGTGCAAGTGGCTGAGCACTCCACAGACACGTGTACCCTTAACGTAGTTCTCGGGGATAATCAGCATGACACAGTGTGACAAGGCTGACCCTTTGAATTACAGGCACAACAGAAACAGGAGGTAAGAGTGAGAGAAAGTTGTGGTGGACGAGTGCAGCAGGGTTCACCACCATCCCTTGCCGGAGCCTCGTGGAGCTTTAGGTGTTTTCGCTCAATAAACACTCACAACGCCCGGTCTGGGAATCGAAACCGCGATCCTATGACCGCGAGTCCGCTGCCCTAAACACTGGGCCATTGGCGCGTCCACTCATTGAAATCATAAAGCTACAAGATAATGCATGATTAATTCAAAACAATGTGAATAACTAAACATTACATTTGATAGAGTAATCTGAATGTTAAAGAGTTAAACATTTATTCTATAATCATTTTTTTTTCTTTTTCTTCTATTTTAGCAACTCAGTAATCAGGTATCCCTTGAACAGACTGTAATTTTGCAAACCAGCAACGCACTAAATCAGTGCTGCACTGAAGGCTCCAATTTCAGTGGTTCGGCCCAGCAAGTAGAATGCCACAAGTTACTTTTAATTGCCTGTATGTTCATTAAATATCCACTTCTTTTGTTGACTCTCTATGTATTTTTTAACCAGTGAGCACGCTTGCTTTGATGGTAATAATCCCTGGACATTACTGTTTTGAGTTCTGGAACTCTTAGGAATGATTACCTGGTTTCTATGGTGTATAAGTGACTGAGAGTCATGAGGTTGCAACATTTTCCCTGAATGGGACACCATTGCAGGGTTACTCATTTACAGCTGAGTGGACTGGAGCGACATGAAATGATGTATTTAGCCCAAGAACACAATGTGCCACTTGGTCTGAAAACTGAAACTGCAATCTTACATGATTGCTTGCAGCAACCTAGCTACTAGGCAACATGCTTTCATGCTTGCTTTGGTACAATTTCATTGAAAAAAAAAAAAAAAAAAGACAGTATTGATGAAAGTTAATTTTAAATGTCAAGCAAGTGTGATCATGTCTTTTTTCTTTTATATACAAGGGGGGTGCTGCGAAAGGCCTGGTTGGAGGCCTAGCCCTCCGACTTCTTTTGCAGGGCTTAGAAAAACTGTATTAAGCTGGTTGTTTTCTTATTTCAGGTCAGAAGCGTCGAGCATATCTAGAAGAAATTCAGCGTTTGAAAGCTTCCAACTGCTTGAATCCTTTTGGGCCTGGCACTAAAGGAACTTTGGCTATAAGTGACATCCGACTACCATTAAAAAAAGACTTTGTCAGCAGAATGAGCACAGTGTATGGTAGGCAGTCAAGTTTGTTTACTTTTGTCTAAGACATACCCTTTGTCTTTGCTGAGAAAGTTATTTCTCTTGCAAAAGTTTGTCATAGACTATAGTATAGAACACAACTACATTAATCTTATAGTGAAGTAGTCACTTCCATACATTGCTTTTGAAATTAAGTTTATTTACATTTATTCTTATCCTTCAAATAGTGGCATGAACCAGTTTGTCTTTTATGTCTTCCAACTTCAACTTTTCAGTTTGATATAATTCTTTTGTGACCATATTTCCAACAAAATACTTTCTGCTCCAATTTTTAAAATAAGTATTTGGAGAAATTTACTAAAATAACTATCTTCTCCATCATTAAGCTGGTGTTTGGCATATAACTTCACAAAAGGTTCTATAAAGTATTGATGCTTATAAGTACCTAAAAACAGAATTTTCTATCATAGAACCAGAGCAGTCTCAGACAGGTCCGTATTAAAGTGGTTAAACACATGATATTTGGGAATCGAAACCGCGAGTCCGCTGCCCTAACCACTGGGCCATTGCGCCTCCACGTATCAGTTAGTACTGTTGAGGTGAATAGCTTGTTTTGAACTTACCTTCTTGAAATGATATTCCAATAAATGTTATTGTCCTGGGATTTAACATCAGTTTTATTATTTCTTTACATTTGAATGATTTGATACCCATATCTATTTCTTTTTATATTTTCATCTCTCTTCAGATCTGAATGTTTTCTACTATGTTATACTTATCCGCAATGGTCCTCAAGTGTTTACCACTCAGCTTATATCAACACATGATCCAATGGTCAGAGGAAGTTTGGACTTTCCAAACATGATAAAAATGACAGATATTACATCAAAATTTCAAGTTACTTTGGAACTCTATGAAATGGTTAGGATTGCTAACAAATTTTTTTCTATTATTGCTTTTGCAAAAATTCTTTTTAGCAGATTCCGTATTTCGTCTTACTTCCCTGTAGCACATACTCCTTCCTCTCACATATCTCAAAATTTTTGACAACTCTTCTCCATACAAAACCAGTTTGTCACTTAGTTGACTGGTTGACTGCTGATTTGTAAAATTACATTTTACTTTCTCTTTTCAATCATTGATTATTTGATGAAGAGAAAAATTTGGATTAAGTCTGTTTTATTAATTTCTTATTTCTCTACTCAGGAAACCAGTATGTCATTTATCTTGTCCAAGAAAATTCATAATTTTTTTTCTACTTTTCAATTGTTAAATGAATATTTGGAATAAAATAAAATTAATTGTATGTTAAATATATTATACTAACTAAAGGACTTTAAGTGACTTGTAAATGCAAAGTAACTCTGTTTTATAGAGAAAAAAAACGTTTTAAATGTTCAAATTGTATTGGTGTACCTCATAGTTTGAATAGTGAAATAGCATTGAAGCGGATTTATTATTGTGCTCAAAAGAAAAGTATTTTGAAATAGTGAAATTAGATATTAATTTTGAATTTCAAAACTTGATTTTTATATTAACAAACGAAATATAGGTTTAAAAGCTAATGTACATTGTGAAGTAGAAAAGAAAATTCTATTTCCTTGTATCTAGAATCATATATTTTATTGATTTCAACAGTGAGTGTGCTAGACCTATTGATAAAAATACATTAGTCACTGTATTTATTTTGAGAGGCTCTGCGTTTCTTTCAATTACTTTAAATATAACAAAGAATTTAATAAAATAACTTAGTTATCATTCAGCTAGTGTTAGGAACATAAATCGTGACTAAGGTTTGGTGGAAGATTTTTAATTGAAAACTTATGAAAACAAGACATTTGTACTCAGAGCCAGTTTCAGCTGGGTTGGTAATGAAAGGGTTAATATTTTGCTAAATAAATTATGGGGGAATTATTCAATTTCATTTTAGATTTTTCATTATAGTTTTGGAATTTAATTGAAATATCTTGTATTACAGAAATTGTCAAAAG
>NC_068981.1:90455420-90460104 GCF_001194135.2 Octopus bimaculoides
CCGATCAACAGAACAGCCTGCTCGTGAAATTAACGTGCAAGTGACTGAGCATTCCACAGACACGTGTACCCTTAAAGTAGTTCTCGGGGATAATCAGCGTGGCACAGTGTGACAAGGCTGACCCTTTGAATTACAGGCACAACAGAAACAGGAAGTAAGAGTGAGAGAAAGTTGTGGTGGAAAAGTACAGCAGGGTTCGCCACCATTCCCTGCCAGAGCCTCGTGGAGCTTTAGGTGTTTTCACTCACAACGCCCGGTCTGGGAATCGAAACCGCGATCCTATGACCACGAGTCCACTGCCCTAACCACTGGGCCATTGTGCCTCCACACTGAGAACCTTACACTTGTCCTAAAATTATCAACGTCATCATTATTTTGATATCCACTTTTCCATGTTTCAGTGAGTCAGATAAAATTTGTTGAGGCAGATTTTCTATGGCTGGATGCAACTTCCTGTTGCTGATCAACTTTTGTCTCAAAACAAAGTAATATGATCAGATATGTGATGGAAGGTTGGAAATGAATGACATTACTTGTATGATGATGAAACTTATTTGCAACTATTCCAACAATGTCAACGAGGAACACATAACAGGTTTCTTTCAGTTTCTATCCACCAAATCCACTCACAAGGCTTTGGTTAGCTTAGGACTGCAGTAGAAGGCATTTGCTAAAAGTGTCATACTGTTGGACTGAATCTGAACTTATATATTTAAGAAGCAAACTCCCTTATCACACAGTCATGGCTGTTACTAATACTAGTATAAATCTAGAATCTAATATTTGGTTAACTGCCTACATAATTTTTGTTTTGGAATAAATCTTTTTCACATTTGCATGGATGTGGCAGTGGCTGTTTTTCTAAAATATGAATTGAAGAACAGATCTGATGAAACCTGTTCTTTGGTTAGTCAGGCAGACTAGAGGAAGCAGTTATGTTCCTGTGAAAGGCTAATGTAGGATTTGAATGTAATGAAAAGACAGGGTTAAGAGAAGCTTTTAGTTTCGGTATTCACATAACCCCTCTAGTCCTGATGTCTCAAAAAATTGCTCCCAGTATACTCTACAAAGTGGTTATTGGTTTGTGAAGGTTTTGCTCTTTAGTCTTGATTTGTTGAGATGGCAACCTCTCTAGTGCTGGTGCCATAAAAAATATTTTAAAGCATCTAATACACTTTGTAAAGTGGTTGGTGTTAGGCACGACATCCAGCTGCAGAAAACCTGCAAAATGAAACAGACAAGTGTGTGGTCCCTAGACCAAACCTAATGGGACAGTAACTTCACACAAGGACTGGCTCAGGCTGTGATGACCAAGTCAACTCAGGCTGGCATAGAAAACATGCATGCATGATGATGATGATGATGGTGGTGGTGGTGGTGATTGATGTCTGTAGTTCATAACCCTAGTGAGGTTTATTACTGGCTTATTTCAATACTTTTTTCTTCTTTCAGTTTCCAGTAACCCAGCAGGCCCTACTTCAATTCACAGCAGCAGCTTTACTCTCACCTGGTCTACCAGTCTGAAAATGTCAAATATTGATAAAAATAGCTTCACTATGGACCGAGTAAGCCTTTTCTATTGTTACTACACTGGCCTCTGCTTCTCAAAATTAGTTAACTACACATCTTTGCCACCCAGGCCTGCTTACTCTACCTGTTTCTCTTCCTATCATTCTTATTGTGTTTTACTTAAATAATGCACTAAATACTTGATCCATTCATTCCCCACCAAAATATTGGCCTCCTGGGATAACTTCTTCACTCACATTTTGACCCCCAGCATTCAACTTGAACCTCATTTACCACTGGTGTTATAAGTCTGGGAGAACTTGCAATGGACATTCTCTCTTTTGACCAATTTAAAAGACTACAAATAAATATGTCTTGTTATATAATGTTGATTTCTGATTTTTTTTACTTGAAACCACAAATTTAAGTTATGGTCAGAATATAAGTTGATTACATTCAACCCAGTATTTTACTAGTGTAGGAGCTTGCTTAATCCTGCCTAACTGAGATTCAAAACCAAATCTACACACTTGTTGCTTGTCAGACGACTGTCTGATTCTATTGTGTTTTATCTCCATGCTGGGAGATTAATGAGAAAGAAATCAGACTCTTCTGACAAGCAACAAGTGTATAGATTTGGTTTCAAATCTCAGTTACGCAGGGCGAAAGCGAGCTCCTACACTATTACTTTATTTATATCAACCTTCACAAAAAAGTGAAAAGTAAACTCTGGCTGTTGGGATTTAAAATCAATTTAGGAGATATAAAAATTTCACATGGTATTTTGTTTAGCAGTGAACACTTCTGCCATCCACCAATCTTGTGTATTTTATATTCCCAAAGAATCTGGTATCTATTTCTAATTTTATGAATGCATAAAGGTTAAAAGGATGTAAACAGGTAGTTCACTTTCATGTCTATTTAGATTCAGTAGGGTTAATACTGCTCATGTTTACAGTTTCGATTTAAAAGGGGTAAAGATATTAGCTAATGATTGTTAATTTTGAAATTTCTAAATTTTTGTTCCTCTTTATCAGGTTCCTTATGATGCCCCGTTGATAGGATCTATTTATCTCCGTATGAAATGCAACATGGAAACCAATGTTAGTGAGAGTGGCTTTCTGGTAAGTTGGGTTGCTGAGCCATTTATTTATTTATTAACCCATTAGTGTTTAAACCAGCCCAAATAGTCTACTTGTTTTGTTCAAACTGGCCAGTTTTTGGCCTCTCACACCTATCTTACAATGTTATTCTAAAACTAAACTCTCAAATCATCAAAATCTTGAAGTTAGGAGATAATTCCTGATTAATTCAGACCATTTGGCAGAATAATCTGAATGCTAAAGGGTTAAAGAGGACCTTATCAAACAAAATAGTCCTTTCCAATTCCGAATCTATCTTGTTAATTAAACAACATTTTCAGTAGAAAAATTGTTATTGTTACAAAAGTAAAATAAAGCTTTTCTTTCTTTTAACATCAGTTGAAATAATTGTATTAGTTTCTTTACATGATTTTTTTTTTATTCAAGAAATCTTTGATGTAGGATCCCTTTTATCAAGTAAGCATGAATTACAAATTCTGTCTCCTGATATTTAAATTGGATTAATAGCGATGAGGGCTTCAAATGATATAAGGTGTATCATAACCGAGCATTATAACATTTATAAAACAGTATTAAGACATGCTTTCAGAAACATGTGTCATTAGTAATCACTAGATCTCAGTTTATTTTGATTGTTTTTCTCAACTGATTAAAACAGGAATATTATGAGACATAATAACCTAGTCTAATTCAAATCGTAGTCTGCTTTAAAAAATTGCTTGCTAGATAATGGAGACCAAGAAACATTGAAAACTTGACAAAATGATTACATTTGAGTTGACTTGGCCCTAAACTACAATATTTTATGTATAGGTCTAAGATATTAAAATATTTTAACCCTTCAGCATTCAGATTATTCTGTCAAATGTAATGCTTATTAATTTACATTGTTTTGAGTTAATTATGCATTATCATGTAGCTTTGAGATTTCAATGGTGTGATTGTTTATTCTTAAAATGACATTGTAGGATAGGGGGTGAGAGGCCAAATCTTGCCAGTTTGAACATGTGGAAGCATGTGGTTAGGGTGTTGGACTCATGATCAGAAGATTGTGGTTTTGATTCCTGGACCAAGCAATATGTTGTGTTCTTGAACAAAAATTTCATTTCACGTTGCTCCAATCCACTCAGCTGATGAAAGTAAGTATTCCTGCAACAGACTAGTGTCCTGTCTAAGTGGGGAATTTATATGCCTTGGAAACCAGCCCTTATGAGTTGGTATGACCCAAGAAGGAACTTTACTTTTTTTACCTTTTTTAGTTTGAACCCAAAACAGGGAATATTTTGACTGGATATGGCCAGTTTAAATGCTAAAAGTTAATATTTTTTTTATCTAGATTTAAGAAAAGTTCATGTAAATGCCTAATATTACAGAATTGTGTAATAGTTTTGTTTTTTTTAATCAATTTCATTTCCAGACTATGTTTGAAGATGTAAGTGGGTTAGGTGCCTGGCATAGGCGTTGGTGTGCTCTTTCTGGAAACAAAATGAAATATTGGAAATATCCAGATGATGAAAACAGAAAGGTAACTGTTTTTTCTTTGTTTTTAAGTTCTTATGATTTCATCAGAGTAGTCTTAGCTAGTCAATTATTCAATTTCATTTTTGTGATTTATACTTCTACCCTAAGGTTGAACTCTTTTAATCATATTTTACCAAGGACTTATTAGCTTGTACTGATACCACGAGAAAATGTATTTGGTATGCTCTGTAAAGTGAATTGGGTTGGTGATAGAAGGGCATCTTAATTGTAAAAACCAAGCCAAAATGACATACATGAGCACCAGTCTGTGAGAGCAGTGGCTCCCCACTAAAAAGTGACTTGGATCATGAACTGTTCTGCTCATTCCAGCATGGAAAGTGAATATAAATTTGATAATAACTTGAAGTGTTGCTAAGTGGAAGTATTGAATTGTTCGTGCATCAGACAAAATGCTTAACATTTCTTCTGGCTCTTTATGTTCTGAGTTCAAATACTGGCTAAGTGGAAGTATTGAATTGTTCGTGCATCAGACAAAATGCTTAACATTTCTTCTGGCTCTTTATGTTCTGAGTTCAAATACTGGCATGGTC
>NC_068981.1:90460587-90467609 GCF_001194135.2 Octopus bimaculoides
TATACACAGGCATCATACAATTTGCCTTTCACTCTGAGGAAGAGGCCCTTCGTTTCTAATAGAGGTAGTAGCTCTCTGAACTTTACCCAGCCTGTTCTAGTAGCTATGCTTTTGGAACAACCACCCCAACTACTAACTTGGTCACCTAAGTAATGGAAACTATCTATTATCACTAAGAACCCCCCACCCCCCGACATTTGAGGGAGTCTATTTTTTGTACATTCCTGAAGTTTAATGTACCTGCATATCTGCTACATGTAAAGACTACTTTCTCTGTTAGTCTTCCAGTGATACTGCTGCACCTCTTATGTGTCCATAGCTTGCAATCATGTACACCAAATGGAGTTTCTACACCGATATAAAGAAGTCAAAAAATGAGTAAGAATACACTTGGAAATGGAGTTAGAGGGAAAATGATAGAATCCAAAACAATGAGAAAGAGTAAAAGTATGCAATTATACACAAGGATCCCAGCTCCTTCATTTACTACATATATTTATGCTTTTTCAGATGGTAATGCTTTCCCAAATAAAACTGCACTTCGTTTTTGAAACTCTGAAGCTATACCGCAATGGTTCCCAACCTTGTCACTACCAAGGACCCCTTTTATTTAAATGAGTTTTCCTCATGGACCTCTTAATATATCTATCCTTGTGTGTGTGTGTGTGTGTATATATATATATATATATATATATATATATATAATGAAATTTTGAATTTAGTTCATGGACCCCCAGTACTACCTTTGCAGACCACCAGGGGTCCACAGACTACAGGTTGGGAACCACTGCTATAGAGTGATATACAAACACTGTTATGAATGCATTGCATCTTATAGCAGAAACAGTCATAAGCTATTGAAGTTCATGACATAATTTCTTATTTCCATGTCATTTATCTAATCTCTTATTACTGCTCTGTACTTAACTGACGCATATATTGAGTTTTGACACCAGGTTATTAGTATGGCTATGACTAAGCAAAATTATATATATATATATATATATATTGCTATGTTGGCATTGCTTTAATTAGTTCTTGATCTTATGTTGGTTTCAAACTAGAGTTTCCCAGTTACTCTATTTATTCTTTGAATATGTGGCTGTGTATATGAAATAATGTAAATGTCCAGCAGAACCAACATAACACAGTGTGTAATAAGGCTGGATCTTTGAAATACAGGTGCAGTTCTATCCAACAGCCTTCTGTACATTTCATGTCTACTGAATTCATTCACAAGGTTTGGGTTGATCTGAAGTGTTAGTTGTTGAAGATACTTGCTCTAAGTTCTGTTCTTAACCGCAGACAGAATAGCAAAATAGCTACTTAACAATTTTCTTAGACCTGATCTGTTTGTTAGCTAATGAAACTCTTTTTGTCTTCAAGAACATGTTATTGGTGTTATAGAAGAATACTCATCTTTCAAACTGTACTTAACAGTTACATGTTCCAGAATTCATTGTAACAATCAAACAAAACTGTTCATATAAAAAAAAATGTTTTTTTATCTCCAGGACCCTATTGGTTACATTGACCTAAAGAGATGTATCACTGAGAAAGTTGGGTTAATCTCACGAGATATCTGTGCTCGACCAAACACATTTGAGATGTGTACTGTAAGACCACTTCGGCCCGGAGAAGAAGACACATTGGTCACTCGAAAACATCACACAATGGCTACAATCAGGTATGTATTAACCATTCTTATTTTGTATCTGAATTTCTCTCTCTCTCTCTGTTTTTATGTTTGCACACACAATGTATTCATTAAAAGAATATATGTAAATATCTATTTAGATTATTCTGAGAAAATTAAAATTTGTCTTCTCTATTTTCAGACATATGTTATCTGCAGACACCAAAGAAGAACGCATTTTATGGTGCAACAAATTAAATGAAGCTCTTGACAACATCCGGGCTTGGCAAGTGGATGCATTAAAGCCTATCAAAGTTCCATCTCATGCTGTCTAGCTGTGATATACATATTCTTTGCTTTCCAATACCCACCTTTTGCTAGTTATTACTGAATCCTAATGTCATGTTGCATTAGCTTGTGATTGTCCTTATTATCCAGATCATGTTGTGAACTGGCTATCTTACAAATAATGTCTAGCAACGATACTATTTATATATATAATCATATTTATTCCTTTTTTTTTTTTTTTCCTCTCTGTTATATATGAGTGTGATGTTCATCTCATGGTCACAATCCAGGTATAGCAGATATCTGCACTGAAATAGTTTTAGAGGAAAATTTACAATATTTTTGCACTTTACATTGTCTCTTTGTGATCAAAAGCCTTTCTGAACAAATCACACACACTAATAAACGATTTTAAAACTTTCATTCATCAGAAAATATATTTTGTGTATTTAAACTAAATATTGATATAGATATTTGAATAATGAGAAAATGATGGGGGGGGGGGGGCAGACGAAATAGATACAGGTAATTGCCATGCATTTGTTTACTTTTTTGTGGCATTTTTATATTGATTATCAGTTTAAAGATACACAATATTACGTTTGTTACTTAATTCAATTGAGTAAAAATTGGATCAGGACTATCCTAATGGTGCAAGTGTGTGTTGTTTGAAAAGAGATCACATTGGAAATTTGTAACTTATATTTTTAATCTGTATGCTGCTGCTTTTTATTATCATCATAATTAAAAGTAAGGTCTGTGGATTGTCAGAGCATTGGACAATATACCTTGTGGTATTTGTTCCAATTCTTTATTCTCTGAGTTCAGATCCCTCTAAAGTCAATTTTTCCTTTCTGAGATTGATAAAATAAAATATCAATCAAGTACTGAGATGGTTTAACTGATTAGCCCCTCTCCAAAATTTTTGGCTTTGTACCCAAGTTAAAAATCATTATGAGCCGTGAATTAGCGAAACTAGTAGTACTTGCGGTATCAAGTTGTGGTTTAGGTTAACTTGGTCTTTCATGTTCCAGGGTAATTATTAAATAGTAGCCAAATATGGGAGTCTAACTAACCATTGTACCCCACTCTAATATTTGTGTTTTTGTGCTGATGTTGGAAATTATTATTAGTAAGAATAGTGGATTGACAGAACCAATAGTATGCTGGACTAAATATCTCGCAGTATTTAATCTTGTCGCCACATATTCTGAATTCATACCTACTTCTAGCTGGTTTATGACTCTCATCTTGTATGGTCATGTCATGTACAGATATGAACTGAAATTAACTCTAACATTTCATTGTCTTTGTAACTATGTTAGAAATCATTATTATCATTATTACTCAAGGTTGTGAGATGGCTGAATCATTTGGACACTGGACACGATACATAGTAACATTCTGTCCATCTTTATGTTTTGAGTTTAAATTCCACCAAGGTTGACTTTGCCTTTCATCCCTTTGAGGTTAATAAAATAAGCACCGTTAGATACTGGGGTTGATGTAATCAGCTTCCCCTTCCCCTCAAAAACTGCTGACTTTGTGCCAAATTTTGAGACTTATTAATAATATTACTACTTTGTTGAGGAGGATGGTAAATTAGCAGATAAAGTGACCACAGGCATGGCCAAGTGATCAAGTTCACTTTACGTTTCTGAGTTCCTGATTCCTGCCACTTCATAGTATTTTGGGTATCTTTTGACATAGTCTTAGTAAAAGTGGCCTGATGGAAACTGCATAGAAGCCTGTAGTATGGATTGCATCTATAATTTAATGGTCTAGCCTTGTCATGTATCATTGATCCAACCTGAGAATTACATAAAATGTTCATGTATATTTGAAATACTCAGACATACATGCTAATTTAACAAGTAGGTCCGGTTGTTCATTAAAATTAATGGAGAATCCAGCAGCACAGCAAGTAGGATGTTTCGTAGGTCCTTTTATATTCTGAGTTCAGAAATATTGTATCTAAAACTTCAGTAGGCTTTTTAAGTAATTGTGGAAATCTACTGTTTTAGTAATATCTTATCCTTTGTATTTATAACTGATGTCTAAGTTGACATCTGTTAGAAATTTATATTGTACTCGTCTTGTATTTTCATTTGTTACACTAGTGTGACAAGTGAAAATTCATCAAACTTGAAACCAGACAATCTGTCTTAGAACCATGAACATTTTTAAAATTAAGACTGGCTTAAGCATTTACATATCTTTCCCCAACACATGCATACTTAGAATTTTAATTTTGAAGCAAAATTTTGGGGGTTTATTATTTTTTTTCCTTTCTTTCCCCACCACAGATTGCTTGTGAGTTTGTATCAGTGACAATACAAGTTTGTGAATGAATTGTTTGTGTCTGGAAGAAATAGCTTTTATACTATACCTTAGCCCATCAGTTACAGAATACTGGTGATGCATAATATATTTTAATTAATCTCCCACCTCAATTTCTTTTTCTGATAAATGTAATATATCTGTAGAATGTTAACTGAGAAAGATATATAATATATTGACTATTTTGTTGTTTAGAACCTTTGTGATATCAAAACCCAATAGGGTAGGGTTCTTTTCTTTCATCAGAGAAATATCTTGTAAACGATTCTGGAATAAAAACCTATATACATGCATTTTCTTTTTCTTTATTTAATTGCCTTATATTCCATTTTATACCAATATCTTACTGCAACTTTTGCATGTTTCAACTTTGTTTTTGTTTTTTTTTTCTTGGTCTATAAAGACCAAGAATGTCTATTGCTCAAGTAATATATTCCAGCCTGGTGAATCTACTTTTTCTCTGTAAAGATGTGGGTAGAGCAGGAGTTCTGATGGGTTGCAGTTTGAAAGGAGAATGTTTCAAAAAAGTATTTCATGGTGGAATGATGTAGTTGTTGGTACATCAGATGAATTTAGTTGGAGGAAATACATAATTAGCTATTTGAGAGAAGCAGGAGACATTGTAGTAGATTTAGTATCTCTATAACTGACTGGATTCAATATGTTGGTGAGTGTTTGCTAATCAACCAGATTTGTATTTATTTACTTTTAAACCCGTGGCCTTTACCAGGGGTGTAGCCAGCCCACTTACGCGTACTTTTCCTTCTTTGGACACAAAACCCTGCTTGCAAAGACCTGTTGAGGCAAGTGAAATTGAAATTGAACCAAATTCGATGACTGGCACCCATGCCAACCTTCCTTCATTGGACACTAAACTCTACTTGCGAAAACCTGTTGGGGCAAGTGAAATCGAAACTGAACCAAATTCGATGACTGGCACCCGTGCCAGTGGAGCACTAACACCACCATCTGAGCAGGATCACTGCTAGAGCAGTGGTCTGGCTTCCATGCCAGTGGCACGTAAAAAGCACCATTTGAGCGTGATCGTTACCAGCGTCACCTTCCTGGCACTTATGCCGGTAGCATGTGAACAAAACATTTGAGTGAGGCCGTTGCCAGCGTCGCTGGACTGACTCCTGTTCAGGTGGCACGTAAAAAATACCATTTGAGCGTGGCCGTTGCCAGTACCGCCAGACTGGCCCTCGTGCCGGTGGCACATAAAAGCCCCCACTACACTCTTGGAGTGGTTGGCATTAGGAAGGGCATCCAGCTGTAGAAACTCTGCCAGGTTAGATTGGAGCCTTGTGTAGCCATCTGGTTCGCCAGTCCTCAGTCAAATCATCCAACCCATGCTAATATGGAAAGTGGACATTAAACGATGATGATGTAGTCAGCAATTTCACTAGCATTCTAATGTTGGTCTTACTTGAGCTTTGTAGATCAACTGATGAGAGCTTTAATTCTTTCTGACTTTTGGGATTTCTAGTGAAATCCCTTCTGTGACGGTCTTTAAATGTCCACCAATAAATGATGCTTAAAATGAAAAATTGAAAGAATTAAACTAACACTAGTCAATAATGAATATTCAAACATGTCAGACTAAACAGAATGCTGCAAAAACGAATTCACCTTGATAGATATAACTGTTACTACATCCAGTAAAACACCTCACACTACATATATGAGGGTGCTGAAAACTTCCTGCTTTAAGGGTGTCACGAAAGGCTTGATTGGAGGTCCAAATTTCTGAGTTCTTATACAGGTCTTAGAAAAACTGAAGGACTACTGCTATAAGAGTATGAATCTGAGGGGAATATGTTCAATAAAAACATAACTGATCCTCCTATATCTTTTTTTCTTTGTACCCAAAGGCAGGAACTTTTCAGCACCCCCTCATATATTATATAAACCAAATACTTCCAAGTTATTCAGCGAATAAATGCACCATTAAAAACTCATAAACCAGAATGCGTATTGCACATACTGTTAGTTGTTAACCGCGAATTAACTATATTAATATAAAAACCCCAGAATTAAAACTTCATGGAAGCTTTATTATTGGTATATGACCTGAATATTAACAGATACAGACTATAATACATTTCAAATTTTGGGGGAGGTGTAAGTTGATGGCATCTAATCCAATGTTCAACTGGTTCTTATTTTATTGATCCCTGAAAGGATGAAAGGCAAAGTCAACCTCAGCTGAATTTGAACTAAGAACGTAAAGATGGATGAAGATGAAATGTCGCTAAATATTTTGACTGATGTGCTAACGTTTCTGCCAAGTTGCAGCCTTGACTGTATAATATCTTGTCTTCAAATTTTGGCACAAGGCCAGTACTTTCGGGGAAGAGGGTAAGTCGATTAAGTTGACCTCAGTGGAATTTGAACGGACGAAATGGTGCAAAGCATTTTGCCTGGCCTGCTAACGATTCTGCCTGCTCACTGACCAACACTACAAATATTGATATGTCCCTGACAGCATAGTTGTGATTAGAAACTTAACCACTAGGCACTCGGTCAGACACCATGGGTAAACTAATGATATGGTTTTCTTGAATGTTCTTATCCACTACAAAAAAAACGTTTTGGCAATCCATTAATCGTGTTGAAGGCGGCCTACTGACTTGCATCTCCACTCTTGCCATTTAGACGGTTCCGGACATTTGTGCAGACTACTTCAGATTCTCGGATAAACCGAATTCACACAATGTCTCATAAGTAACTTCTATGGATGTGGCGCAGTTTTTCTCCG
>NC_068981.1:90468078-90470142 GCF_001194135.2 Octopus bimaculoides
ACCGGGTGTCGAAGTGGGGTTACTGGATCGTGTGAATTATCCGAGTCCGCAATTCACCCACCCCCATCATAAAAATTGAAATAAAAAAGTGTACTAGATGTAAAATAATGTGTAGTAAACGAATACGAAGAAAAAAAATTTCGACGACGAATGGAGAAGTGGTGAGAGGACTCGGAACATTCCCAATGTGAATTTTCCGAGTCGTCTTCCCCCCTCCCGTTCGCCATATTTGTTTACTACATGTTGTTTTACACCTATTGCACTATTTAAAAAATTTTTTTTTGCTCGGGTCAAACACTGGAGTTTAACCTAATCTTGTTCATTGTAATTCACCAACACTAAATACCATTATGCCTGACAATATATACTACAGTTAAACATTCGCGAGTGTGCTTCAGTTATACTACACACAACTTTCCTCCAACAAAAAAGGCCCTGCAACGAGACATTCTACTACAACTGGAGCCAAAAGCAAACATACCTCGCGACAACAATATTCCAGAAGTGACAATTAAACAGATTTTTAATCTAGCAATGACAATTTATCAGCTACGATATTCTTGTGATCCCTAAAACTAATCATAAAACGCCACTATATGTAATTTTTTAGTTTGTTAACATTGTCAAACAGTGTAAATGATAAAGAAGTAAAACTGTTTGGAATATCTTGAAATTAAATGATTTGAATATTCGAGGTATATATTTGTTGTTGTTAGGAGATTTAATAGCTTTACGAAGTAATAGTCCACCACACAAAAATGTATTTACGTATGTGTAAGTAAAAGAGTCATAATCATAAGACCAAATGTTAGCATATAATAGCCTATTCAAAAGTGTTGCAAAAACTAGAAATACCAGTTTTCAATAGAAGTCACTTAATTGGTGGTATATTCAAATAGAGAGTAATAAAAGATTGAGGGTCGTTTCAACATGGATTTATACTGGATCAAGATAGGATAGACTACGCATCAAATTCCTCTTTTAAAAAGCATACTTCTCTAAAGTTGAATAAAAAATATGTAATGTAACTGTGGTGTAAAGGAAGAAAAATGACAGAAGCGAAGAGAGAATTACGGTAGTCTTACCTGTCGGTCGGGAGAAAGGGTCACTTTCAACATCCACGTGCTGTCACGATCTCCAAGGTTCACTCCACGTCCATATGCGCTATCCGATGCTCTATCTTCTCGCATGTCCGCTCTGATGTGCTTTTCGCCGCTGACTGACCTTCGTGCTTCACTGAATGCCGCATGTCCACCGCGGTACTTCCAGTGGGATCCACAGGCCCCACTTCCGACAGGACATGCCTATTCCCTTACTTCCGATCCTTCCCTGCAACACAACCTGGCTAATAACACCACACGCCCCCCTGATCTGAAGATCATTCAACCAACCTGCCCACGCCCTCTTCTCAACTCTGACCACACACCTTAACTTGTCTCGTAATCAGCCAACCAGCGAAGAAGGCACCGTTCTCTCTGTGACCGCCGTGGGACTTCAGGACTGGTCTCAGTTCTTGGCATGTTCCTGCCGGTTTCGTCCTTTTGTCCATTACTATTGGCCCTATCCTCCATCGCAGTGATGACCCTGCGCACATCCAAAACATATCGCGGCGTGCCATCTACGGATACGTTGTTCCTCGAATTCACAGAGGTTATTGTACCCTTTTCCCACTGTGATGTGCACCGCGCATTTGGGGGCTTAACCCAGACTTCTCCGACCTGCTCCTTCTCTTCTGCGGGACGCGGCGATGCAGTACATGGATACCTCCACTCGTACTTGAATATTGCTCTGTGTGGCACTGACTCCTCAGCCTGTCCCGTCCTGGACGACATATTATACCAAAAAACGGCCTCGACCGGTGAGATGTGGCCCCTTTCTGCTATGGTCTTGATGGAACGATGATGCCTCTCCACAACCCCATTGCCACTTGGCTGGTATGCCATCCTGAAGAAACGACTGACATGCCACCTGTCGAGCATTTCCCCCAGCACCTCCGAGCGAAACGCAGTGCCATTGTCCACAAGCAGCTCATCCACTTGGCCTCGTTCTAGGAATACCTCATTC
>NC_068981.1:90470152-90473550 GCF_001194135.2 Octopus bimaculoides
GCAGCTCATCCACTTGGCCTCGTTCTAGGAATACCTCATTCAGTATTCTTGTGATTTCCTCCTCGGTCCCCGTCTTCATCTCCCTCTATATGGCCAACCACCCCGGTCCGCAGTCGACCATCGAGAGGTATGTTCCCTGCCGGTCATGCATCACGTCCACTGCCAGTTGTTTCCAGCTGAGTTCCATTGGAGTGCTTCCTGCCTCATGCACACTCGGAGCGGGGTCAATGAACTGGTACCTGTCGCAGCTCCCAACTACTCTTTGCACACTCTGCCTGGCCACACCAGTCAACTTTCCTGGCTAGGAACAGGGTCCTGTCCACCCCCATGTGATGCATGGTATGCAATCTCCTCAGCTCCGAATCATTCAGTCGACACACCGCAGCCACTCCTTGCTCCAGATCCTCTGGCACCTGCAACCAGGCTTTCTTTACTCTGGTCAGGACGTTGATGTGGTTGCAGTCGTCCTTCTTCCTAAGCCAGGCCGCATCCTCCACCACGACACCTCTCGTCGTTATTCTGCTGGCATCACACCACATGAACCCCTTCTTCAATTTGGGCACATACCAGTTCCCTCTTACTGGGTCCTCCGCAGTCACCCTCTCCAAGACTTCTTGCATCATGGCGGTTGTCTAAACTTAGCTAGTTACTAAATCTAAGAGACTCAGAACAAATGGTTCACTTGAGGGTGCACCACCATCTGTTATTAATGATGGCGCCACATAATGCCCTCTGTACCAGGTACTGTACTTACCCAGGTACTGTACTTACCTGTACGTCCAAGTTTTTTTTTCTGAATAATGCCACCACGCCCTCGCCTCCCCGTCAACTAGGAGAAATAAATTTCTTATGGCCATTTCGAAGAGGTGATAACGCCTGTGGCCCGTTCAACTTGGACTCAGTCACTACACATATGTCAATTTCTAGTTAACTGAGGTCGTCCAGGAGACAAGTTTGCTTCCATTTCGACTCCAGGCCACGAACATTTATACAACATAACTTAATCTCCATGAGAAAAATAAACTTACATTTTAAGTTTGGGGAGGGATTGCACGAATTCGCCAACCTCCCCAACCTTTTCTTTCTGAGGTGTAGCTGCTGGTGTAGCCGCTGGGCAAAGCACAAGTCCTTTGTTGGCCATTTTTTGGCTAACATCTTGTATGTCCTGCGAGTATTTCATTTTAAATTGTTTGAATAGGTCTGCTTCTATCCTTGCCAACTGTATATTTGGTGGCATACTTTGTATTGGTTGAAGAATATACGATTTATGATGCGCAGTTAATATTCTCGCTAGAAACTCATTTTTCTCATTGTAATTCACAATCCTTTCTCCTGGTGCTTTTTTAGGGATGGGGTTGGTGTCGGGTTTCGACTTGGGGGTGGATTGGGGAGTTTTTCTCTGTGTGTTTGCGTTTTATGTAGATGTTTTCTTTGTCAGGGGAGGGGAATCTGGGGCATGGGTGTTTTCTTTTATGTGAAGTCACTGTGGTAAATTCCATTTCCTCTTCGGCTTCCATCTGTTGTGTGTTTTCTACGTTTTGCTTATTCCTTTCTTCCGCTTTTTCTGTGACGCTTTCCGTCGCTTTATTACTACTTTCCTTTTGGGGAGGGACTTCAGCCTTTTTCTGTTGTTTTTTTTTCGCAGTCCGAGCGGACGTGCCTTTTTCTCCGCATTTAATATATCTGGGTCTACGTCCCTCGACTGATATTCTATCGCTCAGGCCCTCCTCTATAAAAATGCGGTCTGGCCTCGATTCAAACAAGTCATTTGAGGCTTGAATCACCATCTCAAGTGTTTGACCTTTCCAGTTTAGAGCCTCTCTGTTTTTCATCCGGAGTATTGTTATCTCCTCCTCTGCGTCGTAAATTACGGCCGCTGCCATCCCTGTTACGTCGTAACCAGCTGGTATTTCCTCTATAGTTATTTTTGTTGTTCTCCTGCCTAGGTAGGTCAGGAGCAAAATTATTACTTCCGCCAAGGAAGGAGGTTATGTTTTCATCGGCGTTGGTTTGTCCATCTGTCCGTCTATGTGCAAAATAACTCAAAAAGTTGTAAACGGTATTTGATGAAACTTGCAGGAAAAGTTGGTAATGACACAAGGAACAGATGATGAAATTTCGGTAGTGATCTGGGAATCTTTATAGATTCTTGAAGGATTTTTCATTTGTTATGTTTACTTTACATGAAGTATTACAATGTTACGTTCTTTGATTATCTCCCTTGAAAACACGTTCATCGTTTCCACATAACCTATGGTGGCGTTGCTGTTTCCAAAGTTTATTTTCGTTTCACTATTAGTAATTTTACTCGCGTATCTATTTAAAATGAGCTGCTTGGCGGAGGTCTGCAGAGGATGACATGACGAGCCTTGACTGTCGGGATCGACTCAAAAAAGCTCAGGCTTTGCTCCCTCCACCACCGCTGTGAGCTCTATATCATCTGTATGTTGTGGTAAATATTCCATCAACATTACCCATCTTTAAAGTTCGTCCGAGGCTTGGCCCCCGTGCCATCCGTCCACTACAGAAATGTTCGTGTCGTATCACAACACTATAACAGAACTATTTCACCTCAATTGGTCCTGCTCTCTTCAACATCATGCCAGACACACATAAAGGAGGAAAGTAACTTCAAGGCATTCAAACGATCCCTTGATGATTACCCCCAACAAATACCAGATAAACCACCCACATATGTCTCTGAAAACAATAACCCTCTGCTTGAATGGGCTACGGTTCCCTAGAGCTGACTGTGTATCTCTTCCATGTGGTTCTATTAAATTAGACATGGACTGAGTCAACTTCGGCCGAAACTTATCTAAGTAATCTAATCTATGCTGTAACCTTTTAATCAAAGCATGGCAACGTAGGTAGAGGCTGATATCTTAACATTTCTGATGGTCTTAAGTATAAAAAAAATTGTTAAAGATTTATAGGAAAGTTGGTAGTCCAGTGGGTTATACATCTTTAGATTGTATACCTGACTTTCTACTATAAAATTAAAGAAATAGACGGAACGCTGAACTCCAGACTAAACAACTTAAACAACTTTTATTTAGGTGGTAAAACATACATATCTTTAGTTATACATCTTTAGAGGTGAGAATAACGATCTGTCGAGTATAAGACCGAAAGATGTAGAGACAGCTTTAAACACACGTCCAGGCTCAATCGCTGGCCAGCGAGAAAGAGAATGAATTGAGCGGGAAACGCTTGCTTGTTTAATTCTACGCATGCGCAGGCGTTACAACAGAGCTCCCTCGCCAGGATAGCCACTGAAAAACCACCCACAAGATGTGGTACAAACACACACAAAGAAAATTCAAAGAAATGAAATGTACACTTGTGAAATACATGCATGCAACGTATAAATGAAATGACAATGACAAAACAACCAT
>NC_068981.1:90474272-90477539 GCF_001194135.2 Octopus bimaculoides
GAGAAAGAGAATGAATTGAGCGGGAAACGCTTGCTTGTTTAATTCTACGCATGCGTAAGACTACGCATGCGCAGGCGTTACTACAGATTTATATAGAACTACATTCAGAGTATGTCTATAAGCTATTGTGTTTAGACCTGGTTTCTATCCTCAAACTGTTCCGTTTTGTAGATGCAATTTTTTTTTTAATAAAGCACTCCGAAATTAGAAAAATCAAAAATCTGCAACAGTCTCGGTCCCATGAGTATCGGATAATGGATTTTCAACTGTGTATAGAAACTGATTGTGGTGATCGTAGTTTTGACGGTGACTGTGGTGAAAGCAGAGACAGTGTTGATGACAATGGTCGAGATAAGTATTGAAGGAGGTTATGTTTTTGCCGGCGTTGGTTTGGGAAATTGGGCGATTTTCAGCATGCGTGTATATGGGTGGAAATGAGCTGCTTGGCGGAGGTCTGCGCTCTCCAAGTGCTTTTCTAGTTTATTAATGTTTTAGAGTAGTAGTAGATATTTCCTTTGCTGTTTCAGCGTTCTCGAATTGCGCCTCAACAGTGGCGCTTCTTGCTCCTTGACCGACATAGGTAATTTTTCCCCAAATGGGGGCGAGGCACTGGACGCTGGTCCGTCGCCGGATTATTCACTTCTGCCAGCTGAGAGGACTGGAACAACGTGAAATAAACTGTTTTGATCAAAACACGATGCATCACCCAGTCCCAGAATCGAAAGCACAATCTTACGATAATGAGTGCAAGACCCTAAACACTACACCACGCATCTCCACACCAAGCTATCCAGTGAACTTAAGTGAGCGTTCTTTTAATGAGAAAGTACAACATATTCCGAAGAATGCAACTTTTTTGTTCCATCCAATGAATGAAGGTGTGATAACTATGAGAACTTATGAAAGCAATTCAGAGGAAGGATAAACCTACACTTAGAGACTTCTGGGATTATTGGGGCACTGGGATATGTAACACGCTGCCTAAATACCAATCTTGAGAAAATGGGCTTCTCAAAACCAAAAGGAGAAAGCTGATTCGAAAGCTGATATATAAATCTACACATATACATACATACAAAAATACCCTTCTGATATTGAAATTCCAATGAAAGAGCTTTGGATCTAGATTAGAAGCCAGCTCTTTCTCTATTGGCAAGAAATCTTGAAGGAAAACTGAATAATGACATACGTACATATGTATCTACGAACGTCGTTATATGTACACACACACACACACACACACGACAGTCATTGCGTACATTAAACCAAACATAATCGCACAAAAGGGCATTCAACTGCTGCAATAAAGAATAACAATTTTCTATAGAAGTAATTTCATTGGTGATAGAAATATAAAGAGACAGCAATAATAACCCGAGGGACGACTCAGCATTAGTCTTAACTGGATCAAGATAAAATAAGGTAAGCAACAAAGTCTTGTCTTAAAAAAACACTTCTAAACTTGCAACAGAAAACATTATCTAATTAAGATTTTGTTCTTGTGCTGGTGGTTATTAAATTCCAGCTCCATCTTTATCTAACAAAGTTATGATACAAGACGTTTCATCCATTATCATTTTTTACGTCTTTTATTTCAAAGACATCGTAGCCATGATCACAATATTAAATGTCTTTTATCTGTTGTTGTTGTTGCTACTGCTGCTTCTGTTTAACTTGAAATCTACCCTGACTAAGCAAAATTAGGATAAAATGCGCTCCAACCGTAACTATCACGTCATTTATTTAGATAGTGTGTCTAGAATCATATTATCCAAAGAATCCACCATAGCGGAATTCTGGTTTAAGCATCCCATATAACCCATCATAACCTTTTAATTTTAGGGAATTTTCGGAAAATTTTTGCGAATTTGTGTTCCACACACAGGAATTAGTACGATTATGAAAAAAAAGAAGTTTTTAAGCCTATTCCTACCATAAATCTTAAAATTTCTATTCATTCGATTTGAAAAAAAAAAATCAGTGTTTAAAATACAGACAGTTTGAATTTTCTTGCTTAGATCCCAACGATAGAGCACTCTTGGGTGCATCATCATTCTATTAAATGTGTTTATAAGAAAAATATTGAAAAATATTAATATATGTCAAAGTGACAAAGAAACAAGGAAAGTATCAGGTGGTCGTGGGATGTGCAAAAAAACAACAGCTAAATCGCCCTTAAATCACACACATGAATTCACGTGTGTAGAATTTAAATTTGCAAAATTTTCTGAAAACTTTAAAAAAGAAAAAAGTTATGCAGGGTTATATAGGGTGCTTAAACCCGAATTACCCCTTCAGCATAATTACAGAATTGTGCTTCATCGCAAGTTTGTTTCCTCAAATCTTTTTGAAAAATAGTTTGTTTTATTTTTAATGAAAGCTTCAACAAAAATCTCTCTGATGATGTAGATTACAACCATTTTGGAATTTAATGTAGAAAAAATTGGGGTTGGGCAGATATTTTATGCACCTCTGTTTCCTCATACGTTTTGATGATGTACATTATAATTACATTGAGGAAAAAAAAATACTTTTGAGAAATATACCATCGTTTGTCATCTAGAACTTCTTAAAGTAATATTTTTTAAAAATAACTTACCAAGCAGCCATACCAATAAATTTGCTTCTCATATATTTTCTTTTTTAATGATGCTGGCAATTTTCATTTCATTAAAAGATATATATACTATATTATATATTCTATTTGAATATGTATATTCATATATGAATATGAATATGTAAATGGATTTTTAATTTTTTTTTTAATTGTTATTTGTCACACCAACTCACAGCTCTTGTTTCACACATACGTGTATATATTTATCCGTCGAAACTACTCTGCTACTGCCTCCATCTTCCCCATCTCCTCCTCAATGATTCTTTCCCTCTCATCGTATGTGTGGCATTCTATTACTATTTGCCAGCAAACACTCATGCTGCAACTTTTGTGTTAACTCTTTCTGTATCTCTCTATTACTTTTTTTACTCTTATCACTATATGCTGTGAACTCTGACTGGAAAAGAATTAATCAACCAACCAGCCAACCAATGTTTATATATATTGGCTATAACACATACATACATGCATACATACATACATATATTGCAAAGATAATCTGGAACTCGACTGAGGAAAGAAAACTCCAAATGATCCGTCCTTGTTTTCTTCGTATCGTCAATCTGGATGTTTTGTTGTCCCCCTTTTTTGTATCACCTAACTGTCTGGATGTTTTGCGTCTTTGTCCCCTTTTGTATTTTATATATATA
>NC_068981.1:90477549-90477917 GCF_001194135.2 Octopus bimaculoides
GTAATGAAAGACCACAACCGTATTAGATGAATAACAGAGATATTTACTGTAGCGTTAAAGATGTATGTTTGTGTGTGAGTGTGAATGCGACATTAATCAAAGACAGGCCGTCATACAAAGAAAAGTGTGTATGTGAGTGATACATGTGTGTGAGTTATTACAGCAGATGGAAAGAGAGTCAATAACACGTGAGCAATTATACCAGTTCTTTAGTACACTATAGGAAAAGTTCTGTATGTGAAAGTGAGGAGGCTGAGTGTGGCAGAGCTGATCACTAGTTGTGATGTCGTGACATCGATGCCGGGCCGTGATTCTTGTTATACAGATGTTCGTCGTTCGTCGTTTGGCAGAGCTTATCACTAGTTGTG
>NC_068981.1:90479002-90482475 GCF_001194135.2 Octopus bimaculoides
CAAGGAAAGAAAAAAATATAAAGAGACAGACGACAGCACATGGTAGTGTGTGCAGTGTGAGCTAGCAGTGACCTTCAAGAGGAAATATGCTGAGTGACATCTCTGTGTTTACTTCGCAAGTCATGAAATTATGAAATTAATGTTTTTGTGATCACGTGTATGTTGTAGTCTGCGATTTTGTCATGGACAGGAAGCTGGAACAAAGAGCCAACGCGAAATTTTGCACTAAACTTGCAAAGTCTGCTACAGAAACATCAAGCATTCTTTGGCAAGCTTACGGTGACAAAGCAATGGGTTGTATGCAATGTTTCGAGTGGTACAGGCACTTCAAACAGCACCACAGAGCTGCAGCCTAATTAAGAGCATGCTCATCATTTCCTTTTTGACATACGTGGTATTGTGCATCGTGAATTCATCCTCCAGGGCCAGACTATCAATCGAGAATTCTACTGTAACATTTTAAAGTGTTTGAGGGAGAACATTTGGTGAAAGCGACTGGATCTGTGGAGGGTGTAGGATTGAATTCTTCATGATGCCAATGTACCCTGTCATTGAGCTCTTCTCACTCATGAGTTACACACCAAAAACAACATAGTATTGCTTCTGCACCCACGGACTTCCATCTCTTTCCCAAGACTAAAATACAGCTCAAAAGTTGCCATTTTATGACTGTTGTTGAGATCCAGAGCAAATCGCAGAAGGTCCTCGACTCACTTACAGAAAATAACTTTCAGACCGAATTCCAAAAGTGGCAGAAATGCTGGACTGTTAGATATGTAATATGGACTGTTAGATATGTAATTCGTCTGACGTTCCGTGTGTCACTGTGGTTCGTCTGAGTTCATTGTTTCATTGTTGTTGTCTTGTGGGACTGTCGTAGTAAAATGTCATTGAAATATATATGGCGGACATGACTTTTGTTTATTCATAACGAACATTGGGTGAGTGCGTTCTTTGTATGTAATTGAATAATAAATGTAATAATTAAATTTGTATAACTCGTTGTGTTATCTTTGCGAGTCACCCGAGGGAAATACAACAGGTATGTTGCTGTGCAAGGTGACTAATTCGAATGCACTTGTGCTGGTGGCATGTGAAAAATCACTTGATTGAGGTCGTTGCTAGTGCCACTGGACTGGCTCCTGTGCAGGTGGCACGAAAAAAACACCATCTTGAGCGTGGCCGTTGCCAGTACTGCCTGACAGGCCTTCGTGCCGGTGGCACATAAAAGCACCCACTACACTCTTGGAGTGGTTGGTGTTAGGAAGGGCATCCAGCTGTAGAAACTCTGCCAGATCAGATTGGAGCCTGGTGTAGCCATCTGGTTTCACCAGTCCTCAGTCAAATCGTCCCACCCATGCTAGCATGGAAAGCGGACGTTAAACGATGATGAGGATGATGATGATGATGCTAAAACTTAGGTAAGTATGTTATTTTATATTAAATATAACTACACCTGGAGCTTTTTGATACCACCTCTAAACTACTTAGAGCATTACATTACAATTTGAAATTTACATGGTGTATATTTTTTAAGTATTAAACAAATAAATATTAAACAATAAAGAAAATATTTATGATTTACAGGTCCTTTGTGAAGCAGTTTGATAAAACCTGGTGCAGGATAAAAAAATATTCCAAAATTACTTGCTGGCTTTTGCAATGTTAAGGATGTTTGCTTTAGCAGTTCTGTTTGGGACATTGTTTCTAAATGTTTCTGCAAGTATTAATCTGCAAATGAAATATACTGAGCATGTACCAGATATAGCAAAATTTGAGGAAGAGGAACGTCCTCGTATGTTGTACTATGTTCTCTATACAGGTATGTCATTTTTTTCTCTTTTTTATTTTTTTTCTGCCTCTCTCTCTCTCTCTCTCTCTCTCTCTCTCTCTCTCTCTCTCTCTCTTTGTCACTTTTACTCATCAATACATTGCTCTTTGCTTATTTTTTTTCTGTGTAACTCTTCATTTCTCTCACTCTCTTTTCTTCTCTCTCTCTCTCCCTCTCTTTCTCTCTCTTTTCCTCTGTCTCTCTTCCTCTTTCTCCCTCTCTTCCTCTTTCTCCCTCTCTTTCCTCTCTGTCTATCTGTCTGCTTATCTATCTATCTATCTATCCATCTGTCTGTCTGTCTGTCTGTCTGTCCGTCCGTCCGTCCGTCCGTCCGTCCGTCCGTCCGTCCGTCCGTCCATCCAGGCACAAGCCAGCCCAAAGGTCGGAGTGGACTGCACCTGCCTACCATGGTTGCTATGGCATTGAGGTAGATCTGGCCATCCTTGTTAACAGACAAAACCTGGATTTAATACACTGGATGATGATGATGATGATGATCTGTAACTAAATATTTACCAAAATTGGTTTAGCATAGCTGAATAGTTTTTAATTTTCATTTTTTATTTCAATTCCAGATATTGAAACACAAAAGTTCTTGGTAAAATATGATTTGGCAGCAAATGTCTTACTGAAATACAATTTCAAAGTTGGCATTGTAAGTTTCAAGTTTGTTTATATTTTGGTGTAGTTAATTGTCAAATGATAGTCACACACACACATGCACACGCACGCACACACACGCACGCATGCGCGCACGCACACACACACACACACACACACACACACACACACAAGATATCAGATAACAGAGGTATTTCATTATGTATAAGAGCAATAAACATTACACTGCAGCTTTCTTCTTTGCCAAGCTGTCTTGAAACAATGTGGAAATGATACTTAAGCTGAATTAGTAACTTATTCAGAGACTTCCCATCGTGACATCAAAACTATCGGGTGTATCTTTACGGACCCACAGTTTGTTATCAAATTTTATGATAGATTTTCTGGCAGTCAACACGACTTTAATCTCTTCCCTGGTGAGACCAGCTTTGTTGTGAGCTAGCCAGAGTGCCTTATTAAGTACTATTGGGTTGATGGAGGAATAGAAACTGGAAATGTCAAACTGGATAAACTCTTGGTGCTCCTCTTATTAGTAATAGAACTAAACCAGTCAATGAATTGGACCATAAACTAAGCTTTAATTTTTTAACTAAGGTAGGAATATTTTTACTAAGTACACCGATGTCGGAGCTAGAAGGACACATAAGTCGTAAGGATAGGTTATTAAAAAAATTTTGTTTATGATCTTTTAATTCACGTATCGCTCTATATTTCTCCCTTATTAGTTTTCTGCTTATTTCTTTCCTTTACCCCTTCTCTTTCTATAGGCTACCTTTGACGTTACATCTTCTAACAGTTTAAAAAAAAAACTTAATAGCGTTCTGTTCATCATTATACACATTCATCACATTCTGTTAAAATGTCTTATTGATGAGTTTGGTTTCTTTCTTTCTTTCCCTGATGAGAAGATTACATTGTTTTACACCATTTTATTCATTGGAATAATACCAATGTTGTCTTTGAAACATATGTCGGAAGTAAAAGAATTTGAATAAGACGTGCGTTTAACTCCATTTATTTA
>NC_068981.1:90486051-90488071 GCF_001194135.2 Octopus bimaculoides
ACACACACACACACACACACACACACACACACACACACACACACACACATATAATCATACCCTCTCTCTTATTATAGGAGTCTTATTAAAGCCCTTTAATCTTGCAAGTTGCAAGGCAAACACACAAGTAATGGTGCCATAGAAAAAAAGCACTCAGTACACTCTGTAAAATGGGTGGCAAGCTGACACTACGAAGAGAGTCAAGCTGTAGAAACCATGCTTAAACAGAAATTGGAGCATCACATGGCCCTCCAACACATTAGACTTTTTTGAACAATCCAACACATACAAACATGGAGAGGGACATTAGACGATGATACCCACACACACAAATGTGTGCACCCCCCACACCATGTTCTAAAGCACCTACATTTATTTGATAACCAGCTCTTATTTTCTTAATGGACATAGGTGAGTGTGGCTGTGTAGTAATAAGTTTGCTTCCCAACCACATGGTCCTGGGTTCAGTCCAACTTTGACACCTTAGGCAAGGTTCTTCTACAATAGCCTTTGATCAACCAAAACCTTGTAATTGGATTTGGTAGATGGAAACTGAAAGAAACCCATCAAAAATATATGTATGTATCTGTGTGTGTGTGTGTGTGTGTGTATTTGTCCACCACTGTTTCACCATCAGTGTTAGTGTGTTTACATCCCTGTAACTTAGCAGTTCACCAAAATAAATTGATAGAATGAGTAACAGCCTTCAAAAAATAAATACTGGTATCGATATGGTCAACAAAACCTTTCAAGGTGGTGCTCCAGATGGCCACAGTCTAGTGACAAAAACAAATAAAAATAATAGATAAAAGACACCACACTTTCTTTCCATGAAACTGTCTGTTCTAATAATATTATGATATCATGTATTCATTTAACAATTAAACAATGATATATATATAATAAATAATAAAATATATAATTTTATTTTGACAGGATGCTACTGAAACAGAAATTGCATAAAATCAGTACCAGAGATGAACGTATCAACATTATTGTAAGATGTCAGTCCCTAAAAAATGTTGTTTTGGGATATTTCTTATATCCGGATTCAATTGGTCAGTTAATTCTCTTGTTTTTATTGCTTAGTTTATTCATTTCTTTTGTATTCTTAATGTTGCTTGAAACCACTTAGTAGAAGATTCTTACCCAGGGATTCACATAGTGGGACTGAACCTGAAACCACATGACTAAGAAACAAACTTCTTATCAATGCTGCTGCTAAAAATATAATATAGCTTCATACTCATAAACAGTGTCCCATTGTTTTTATTAAGGAAAGGACATACATTATATAATATAGTCCTAGGAGTAAGGAGTTAAAAAGACATGAATGACCATAGAATTGCACCTAGAAAGTTACCTTCTGAGGCACAAGTCTGAGCAAGGTTCTTTATGGGAGACCAGCAGTCACCCATGCATACCATCTGCCCCTCTCCACACCACTGATGTTGTCCGAGGGGAAAGCAAAGGCTGATTACAGCTTAGCACCTGTGACATCACTGAATGAACTGGAACAATGTGAAATAAAGTGTTTTGTTCAAGAATATGACATAGCTCAATCCAGGAATTGAACTCACAACCTCATGGCTGTAAGCTTGATACTCTAACCACTGAGCCATTGCATCTTCATGAAGACACAATATAGCCCTACATAACTCTAAAAAGATGAGATTGTCACAGTTGGAATGCCTTGGTAGAGGTTCAGTAGAGGATCAGCAACTGCTTCATTTTTCTGGTTTCCATGGTAATTCGAAAAGGTATTTCATGGTAATTCAAACAGACTAAAATTTCATAAATAAAATAGTGATCATGATTATTATCATCTCTCTTTCATAGAACAAAGAACATTTTTGGAAGCTGCATATCAAAATAATGGTACAGAAGAATTTATCTTGACAAACAATATACAAGTAGTCAGTGATCTGAAGTAAGTATAGGGCTATCATAGAAGTTGATATATTTTCAATTATTGATACATATATATATATATATATATATATATATATATATATATATA
>NC_068981.1:90488340-90489861 GCF_001194135.2 Octopus bimaculoides
AACTGGAATATCATACCGATGAGGTAATGAAGAGTTTTTCCTTCTAAACCAGAAACATGTATATGATTAACTATGACTAGTTTAGTTCGTTATTTTTCTTCTTGTTTTGCCTATGTGAGTTGCAGGTAATTGCCATCTGCTGGAGTCTCAGCAATTTAGCTGCTATTTCTGAACTTCAGTATGTGGTGAAGCAACCTGTTGCTGATCCCTTAATTTTGTGTATATATATATATATATATATATATATATTTTTTACACATCTTTGCCAGTGCCCCTGAACTGGCTCCCATGCAGGTGGCATGTAAAAGACACCATTTCGAGCGTGGCCCTTGCCAGTACCTCCTGACTGCCCTTTGTGCCGTTGGCATGTAAAAGCACCCACTACACTCTCTGAGTGGTTGGCGTTAGGAAGGGCATCCAGCTGTAGAAACTCTGCCAAATCAGATTGGAGCCTGGTGTAGCCATCTGGTTTCACCAGTTCTCAGTCAAATCGTCCATGGAAAGCGGACGTTAAACGATGACGACGATATACATACATATATATTTGTATGTATATATTGTCTTTGTAGAAGAGGCATGAAACAATGTTTTAATTGGCTCTAAAGTACACACTGAGTAAAACAAATTTGAGGCACTGCATTAAAATCATATATTCATAGAAAATTCAATGTAATAAAATTGCATAAAATTCATTTTTTATTTCTATATTATCTATTTATTATTATTATTATTATTTTTTTTTTTCAGGGAGTCATCTACTCAAAATAAAAGTAGACTTGTTTGGCTACTTCATTGTAAAACTTACAGCTTGAGGTCAGGATTGAAAATCAAAGGAGTTTGCTTTACTGAAATATTTCAACAAAATATTGATGTTCCTTCCATCTTAAAAGCAATCCAAAAGATGAACATTGCTGATAATGTAATAACATTTAGTTTCTTATAAGATTGTTTATGCTATGTGTATGTATTTGTGAGTGTGTATATGTGTGTGTGTTGTTGAACAACACATGGAAAAGCAATTCCATTAGTTTTCCCACAAAATTCATAGTGTACAAGACCCTGGTGGCTTTGATCCTTCTGTATGCGTGTGAGGGATGGACTCTTACAGCTGACATGGAGCAAAAAAATCCAGACATTTGAGCACAAGTGTTTCAGAAGGCTGCTACACATCTTGTACACAGAGCACAAAATGAACAACTTTGTCAGGCTTGAACCTAGAAAGTTACCCTCAGAGGGTAACTTTCTAGGTTCAATCCCATGGTCATTCATGACTGAAGCAGGTTTTTATTACCTTAATATATATTACTTCTCTCTCTCTCTCTCTCTATCTCTTGTTACTCGTCCTTCACCTCTCACCGTTACTACTACTACTATCTCTCTCTCTCTCTCTACCTCTCGTTGCTCACTTTTATTCTACTTCCTCCCTTCCTTTTCCCTCTGCTACTCTTTCTCTTCACACAGCCTTGGTCACGTGTGTGCGGCTGCTATTTCTTTTCGTTCTTGGAATCACCAAGCTCGCAC
>NC_068981.1:90489986-90503732 GCF_001194135.2 Octopus bimaculoides
TTAATGGTGGCAGCTGATGAAGGGGATGTTTCTATGTGGCCTGCTTGTTTGTTGCACCTTGTTTACCATTTTTGTCCTTGTTCTTTTGCCACGTCATGTACCCAGTTATGTATCTATATGTACATGTGGATGAACGTATATACATACATGTACATATATATGCATATACTCATATATTGTTTGTATATATATATATATATATATATCTATATATATATATATATATACACACATATGTATATATATATATAAAAATCCCAATTGGTAGAGATGTCATATAAATTGCTTTGCAGCATTTGTTCTGATTCTTTGTGCTTTAAGATTAAATCTTGCTGAGGCCAACCTTGCCTTTAATTCTTTTGGTCTCAATGAATAAAATACTAGCCCTGTACTGAGGTCAATGCTGTACTTTCTTGAACTCTTTCTGTCTATCTTTCCTTCTAGAATAAATCAATTGTAGTCAGTCCTGGAGAGGGATGGGCTCTGACATCCCAAGACAAGCTGTATGTTATGATGACACCCACTACAATGCCATTAAGGAGTTGTGGTATGGCATATATATATGTGTGTGTGTGTGTGTGTGTGTGTGTGTCATTATTTTTTATAATTTTGCTTTTGTATATCTGTTTATTTTCTTTATAAATACTTTCAGGCAATTGAGACTAAGTCAACAGAACATAAGGATTCTTCTCAAAGTGTAATGTCCTCACATGCTGATCGAAAATGTATGTAGCTCATTTATTTGTTTTCAAATGTGTTTTTGATACTAATGTGCTCAGAATAGTTTTCCACTTCAAGTAGTCTCTTATCATTATTGCAAGATTCTCTATAAACAGCTTCAAATATCATATTACATCCTACCAGCTTTAAAAACGAAGGACATGTTAGATACTATAGTCCTACATACAACTAAGAGATAGACAGTCCCTGGTTTGAATGTCTTTATCATAAGCCTGCTTGCTCAAGGTTGGCCTCAGGTTTAACATCAACAATAACAAATGTGTTGAGAATTAGAATGACACAAACTTGATCCTTGAGTGTGAAATTGTTTTAAATGATAGTATATTTATGTGATTGTTATTATTGTCACCGGTTTTATGTTGAAGCTAGCCAGATCTGACTTCTCACACCTACCTTACAATGTCATTTTAGAAATAAACAGTCACATCATCGCTGTCTCAAAGCAAAGAGATAATGCATGATTAAATCAAAACAGGGTCAACAACTAAGCATTACATTTGACAGAATAAGTTGAATGCTAATGGGCAATTCCTAGGCCATCTCTTATTGAGCAGATCTATAATCAAAGGCATTCCAGTTATGACCATCCTACCTTTCTTCAGATATAGTGTATTTAGTATGGCTGCAGCCAATATATACATTTCTGAGTGAGCAGGGTTGGATATGAGGGAAATGTTGTTGCTCTTTCTAGCAGAAAATGTAAAATCAATATAAATACAATGGATTCCATCTTGCCCACACTCATCATGGTTCTCATCAAAGACTACAGGCATACCAAAATGAACTGGTTAAGAGAGGAAAATGCAATATTCCCATAATGTCACACTGCACTTTACACAATAACCTGTTGTAAATTAGAGTGCAATGTACACAGTTCCACTATACAAAAGCATACTATATACCCACATAGTACGTATGGGTCACACTTAAATGAAGTTGTACATTACCCAGAGAACAATGTACAATTTTTAGTTACACAGAAGCATAGTGCTTAGCTGTCACTAGCAAGATTTTAATTTAGATTACTTTAAAGCAGTAAATTTGTGTCATAGAACCAGTCTCATGTAGGTTGGTATTAAAAGGCTTAACCCTTTCAATACCAAACCGGCTGAAACCGCCTCTGGCTCTGTAGTACAAATGTTTTGTTTTCATAAGTTTTGGATTAAAATCTTCCACCAAACTTTAGTCACGATTTATGTTCTTACCCCTAACTTAATGATATCTAAGTTATTTTACTAAATTCTTTGTTATATTTAAAATTAATTGAAAGAAACACAGAGCATCTCAAAATAAATACGGTATCAAAAGGCTTAACCTGCCATCTCCATTGAATAGTAAAAGAATAAGATAAGTTGCAATAGTGAAAAACAACAGCAATAAAAGTTTTTATAATTCCTTAGATTAGACAATGGCCCAGTGGTTAGGGCAGCGAACTCATCGTCGGAGGATCGTGGTTTTGATTCCTAGACCGGGCATTGTGAGTGTTTATTGAGCGAAAACACCTAAAATTCCACGAGGCTCTGGCAGGGGGTGGTGGCGACCCCTGTTGTACTCTTTCACCTCAACTTTCTCTCACTCTTTCTTCCTGTTTCTTGAGTAATGCTGCGATGGACTGGCGTCCCGTCCAGCTAGGGAGGGAACACATACGCCATAGAAACAGGGAAACCGGGCCCATTTAAAAGGGTGCATAAATAAATAAAAAAGACAAAAGAAAGGAGTATTTTTCAAGCAGGAACATGATATAACACTGCTGATATGATATAAACCATGAATAATCCCATCTTATGGTTAATGAGAGGTAATGTATCTAATTTATGAGCAAAAATAAATGAATAGAATATTAATCTAGTGAACACAGTTGAAGCAATATTAAATAAAGATAGCCATTTATATACACTGTTGATAGTCAGTTACTGCAGTATTCATCCTCTCTCTCTTTCTCTCTCTTTCTGTATGTGTGTGTGTGTGCATGTGTGACTTTGTGTTTGTGCTTGTCCCCCATCATTGCTTGACATTGCTTGTCTCTGTCCTCATAACTTAGCAGTTTCACCTCAGAGACCAACAGAATAAGTACCAGGCTTTAAAAAATGTATTGCTTAGATCAATTAATTTCTCTGAAACCCTTCAAGGCAGTGCTCCAGCATGGCTGCAGTCCAATGACTGAAACAAGCAAAATATAAAAAAAATAAAGGATGTGTAGCGGTTGAGTAGAGATCATCTGAAGGTGCTAGATAGCAGTAGCTTGAGACATAACAGTTGCAATAGTGAAAAACAACAGCAATAAAGGAGTGGCTGTGTGGTAAGTAGCTTGCTTACCAACCACATGGTCCTGGGTTCAGTCCCACTGCGTGACACCTTGAGCAAGTGTCTTCTACTATAGCCTCCTCGGGCCGACCAAAGCCTTGTGAGTGGATTTTGTAGACGGAAACTGAAAGAAGCCCGTCATATATATGTATATATATATGTGTGTGTGTGTGTGTGTATATGTTTGTGTGTCTGTTTGTCTCCCCAACATCGCTTGACAACCGATGGTGGTGGTGTTTACGTCCCCGTAACTTAGCGGTTCGGCAAAAGAGACCAATAGAATAAGTACTGGGATTACAAAGAATAAGTCCTGGGGTCGATTTGCTCGACTAAAGGCAGTGCTCTAGCATGGCCGCAGTCAAATGACTGAAACAAGTAAAAGAGAGAGAGAGTATCAGTGTAATCCATTAACTCTTTTAATCAACACAATGGCTTCGATTGTTTTCATATCATTCTGTTATTTCTTCTTTGCCTTCAGATACTGTTGATCACGATGAAGTAAGAGAAGTTGTCTTTGGCTCCAGATATTATCACAGTAAACCATTTAAGATTACTTCACTCACTGAAGAAACCCTGCCTGAGATTGAAAATTCTTCAACGTATACATTGATAGTTTTTCTCTTCAAATGTAAATATACATATATATCATCATCATCATCATCCTCCTCATCATCATCATTATCGTCATCTTCATCTTCACCCCACCCCCATCACCACCACCACCATCATCATTGTCGTCATTGCTGCTGTTGCCATCATCCTTGTTGTCATGACGATCATCATCATAACCACCACCACTGCTGCTGCCGCCGGTGACACCGTCACCACCACCACCATTATCATCATCATAACCATCATCATCATTATTTAATGTCTGTTTTCTATGCTGGCATGGGTTGGATGATTTAACAGATTCAAACAACCTGGAATGTTAAAAATTCATCATTCATCACATTTAGATTAAGAAAGATATTAATAAATTTATATGTAAACATACATACACACACACACTCTCTCTCCCCCCCTCTCTCTCTCTCTCTCAACCCTTGTGTTTGGCTGGTACTTATATTATAAACCCCAAAATTATGAAATGCCAAGTCGACCTCAGTGGGATTTTAACTCAGAACATAAGAATGCACGAAATACTGCTCTGCATGCTAAGGATTCTGCCAGCTTGTTACTGTAAATAATATTGTAAAAGTTGATAGTTGTAATAGAGACATTAGTCTCTCTCTATCACCTTTCAACATAATTATATATTAAGGAACAGTAGAACAATTTAATAACATAATAAAAAAAGGTTTTATTTTTTTGATGATGCTTGGTTTTATAAATCCTGTGTCACTCAGCTTAGAAGCTGCTGGTTAAGTTGTAATTTGGTATTGGAAGGTTAAGGGCTTCCTTGATGCTTGCCAGAGGAGCAAATGGCTATCATATCGATAGCATCGTGGTGAAGAGTGCTTCGTTGAGGAGCGAGGTGTTGTCACGTCGAAGGTTTTTTGCTCAACTGCCTAAGAAAGTGAAACTCACTCTTTAAGTACAAGTTTTACTACGCATGCGCACTCGAGGGGCTTCCGGTGGTGAAGTCCCTTGCACATGCGCAGAATAGTACTTCCTCAATGGCGGCTATAATTTCGCGCCACTACAATATATAAATAGCGATCCAGTCTTCTTCATCCAGTGACATAAGTTTGTGTGGTTGATTTGATAGGGTAACAGACAACCTGTTGAGATTTCAGCTGTTCATTTCTTATCATTGGTTCTTTATTTTGTTTATAGCCAAGCTATAACTAGAGATTACTCAGTGATGTTGTTCATTGCTGCAGTCAGATAGCAGACCTTTTGTTACCAGCATAAACAAGTATATTATCCACCAACAAACATTCATAACTAGAATACTGTTTTAGTTACACAAGAGCAAAATCTTTACTCAACATTGCTTGTCATCTAAGAAACAAATAGATATTTATAAATGCTTTGGGAAAATATTGATTTGAATTAGAAAGCTACAATCAATCAGTAAATTAGTAATCAATAAATTAGCATTTCATAACTGATAACCTGTACTTTATTGTATCCATGGCTAAGACATGGATGAGACCTTGTTCACCTGTGAGTGCAGTTGTCACATACAGAAGTAGTTTGCCATTGTAACCAAAAATGCTGTGTGCAACTCCAACTGTACATGTAACACATAACTGAAAAATGGATGAACAGGTTTGCTCAAGATATGTTTCATCTTCCATGTATGCATACTGTAATTCAATATAATATATGGAACTCAACAATCTCATATAAATCTTATTTATATTTTGACAGATGAGCCAGTTGGTATAGCATTTGTACGTCTTCTGGAGCAATGGCAGTCTCAGTTTGGTGAAAACTACCCCACTCTTTCTTGTGCCATGGTCAACTGCTTACACTGGAATGAGGAATGCAATCGATACAACATTACGCACAGTCCAACAATCAAACTGCTTGGAAAACCGCCTGGAAAAGATGGTCAAGACTTGATAATTGATTATACTGGAGTTCTAAATGCCAAAAGTGCCATGAAATTTTTATACCTGTAATTTTGTTGTTTTATATCTATTTTTTTCATTTTTTTTTTTCATGTTAAACTTAATGTATTTATATTTCTCAAAATGTAAACATTTTTCATGGTGCTAGATCAAGTGATTGTATAAAGGGAGGCAATTTCTAATCCCATGCACTCGGTTGTGCAGTAGGGATGAAACATATCAGACAGATAGATAAGAAGGGTTGTGTACCTTGCCCAAGAAGAGTTATGTACCTTGATACATCCAATGGCTGAATCTAATTTTATCAAAATATTGTCTTTATGATTAGTAAGCTTTAGTATTTTAGTGTCATGTATTTAAGTTTATAATCATTGTACTTTGTTTTAATAAATATGATACCCCTCCACAAACTACATTTCTTTTCCTCCAGGACAGGAGACCTTATCTATACTATTTATTTCCTCTACCAAAGTACTCCCAACAATTATTTTCTCTTCTCAATTGCAAATTACTGTCTGCACCATCTATTTATTTCTTTTTAGACTTACTCAGACTTCTAATCATATAACTTCAGCTTCTAGTGAAAGACAAATATCATATAGTTAACCAATGGTTTGTTGCAGGATTAAGGTTAAGGATAATATTTCACTTAGTGTGCCAGGATCTGCAACAAGTGAGCCATTTCCTTTAAACAAATTGCCCTATTTTGTAATGCAGTGAAATTGTTTCTTTTATTTTATTTTTTTTTTTTATCATAAATCATGGTTAGGAAATAATAATGATAAAGGCAATAGCACTCCATTTATAGTGATAGAGGAAAAGAAAAGAGAATATAATGGATGAACTGTTAGTTTCTGTCAAGCCGTCCAACCCATGCCAGCATGGAAAACAGACATTAAATGTTGATGATGATAATGATTGATGATGATATATATATATATGAACATGTACATATTTGCCTTTTTTTGTGTATAGAAATTGCACAAGCTTTCAACTATTAACGAAACTTGCTACTTCTAAAAAAACTTTGGAAAGATAACTGAAGCTGAGAAATCCAAAAAAGTCTTGTACACATATACATATAAATACACACACATATACACACACTGCTGAAATCCAATTTTTAAAATATATACATATCCACTTATTTAAATTTCAGTCATTCTGTGGAAGATGTAATCCAAGCAACTAAAGATGACGTCAATAATATTTTAAATGGATCATTTCAAAGTGCAATCAACCTAACATCCATGTGTATCCTTGGATTGTTTCCTGAACAAAGCACTGGTAAGATGTGATAAAATTTTTCTTTTTAATAATTACATCATCATCATCATCATTGTTGTTTAACGTCCGCTTTCCATGCTAGCATGGGTTGGACGATTTCACTGAGGATTGGCGAACCAGATGGCTGCACCAGGCTCCAATCTGATCTGGCAGAGTTTCCACAGCTGGATGCCTTTCCTAACGCCAACCACTCCGAGAGTGTAGTGAGTGCTTTTACGTGCCACTGGCACGAGGGCCAATCAGGCGGTACTGGCAACGGCCATGCTCAAAATGGTATTTTTTACATGCCACCTGCACAGGAGCCAGCCCAGCGGCACTGGCAATGACTTCACTCAAATATTTTTCACATGCCAGTAAAACGACGCTGGTAATGATCACGCTCAAATGATGCTACTTACGTGCCCCCGGCACAGAAACCAGACAGCTGCTCTGGCAATAATCACGCTCAGAGAATATGAATTTTATAAAACAACATGAATTCTATGAATGGATACCATATTTTCTAGCATACAAGTTGAATTCTTCAGATTAAAATTTACAGCTAAAAAAGTAATGTAGACATACACGTCAAATTCCATATGAAATGCAGCAGGAATTGGAAAGATAATGACAATGTTTGAATGTTTACACTACATGTTTACACTATATACTACACTGACTTGTATACCAGAAAATTCAATATAAATTTATCATAGTTCCAAAATAATTTGGAAGTTATAATTCTTGACAACCAAAGGATTTTCCTTCCAACTTAATTGGGTTTCATTTGGCTTAAAATGTTTTAGCAGAGACATACAACATGAAATTGAGAACCTACTAAAGCCAATGGGAGACAGGGATTCCTGATGTAGTATTATAAAATGCATCTTGGTTGTCATCACTTGAGGAAGAAGAAGAAATAACCACACAGTCTACCATTTATTACCAATAAAGATAGCAACTCACTAGACTTCTTATATGGTTTCCTTATTCTAGCTCCTAAACAGTTATTGCAGCCAACTCCATCACTACTTAGGTAACCTTGATAACATAATCTATATCAAACAAGCCACCTGAGCAATAGATTTCATTTTATGGCACTTGTGCCAGTGGCATGTGAAAAGACATTCGAGTGAGTTCGTTGCCAGTGCCGCTGGACTGGCTCCTGTGCAGGTGGCATGTAAAATACACCATTTCAAGCGTGGCCGTTGCCAGTACCTCCTGAATGGCCTTCGTGCCGGTGGCACGTAAAAGCACCCACTACACTCTCAGAGTGGTTGGCGTTGGGAAGGGCATCCAGCTGTAGAAACTCTGCCAAATCATATTGGAGCCTGGTGTAGCCATCTGGTTCACCAGTCCTCAGTTAAATCGTCCAACCCATGCTAGCATGGAAAGCGGACGTTAAACGATGATGATGATGAATATCCTTGATGCTAATTACTTTTGTACATTTAGCACATTTTGAAGTCTTTGTTCTCAGTCTTCTATTGGCTGGATATAAGTACTGTATTGACTTGTTACTTCATGGCAAATAGATTTCGTGATCTCTGTTAGTACTTTCACAGTTTCTTTATTAACCATTAGGTATTTGAGTTTTGACCACTTTTCAACATGTGGATGTTGTCCACATCTTTGCCAGGTTCTGTAAATAGAGCCAAGTTTACAGCATACAAAGTCATTTATTCCTGGAATCAATAAACTTACATGTTATAAACTTCTCTTAAATCATCATCATTATAAATATTGTTTTAATATCTAATATTCCATGATTGCATGGGTCATACAGAATTTATTTGGCAGTTTTTCTGTGGCTGGATGCATATGAATGTGTGCGTGTGTGTGTGTGCGTATGTGTGTGCGTGTGTGTGTGCGTGAATGTGTGCATGCTTGCTTGCATGCATGTATGTGTGCATGCATGCATGCGTGTGTTTATATATATATATATATATATATATATACACATACATATATATAGGTGTAGGCATGGCTGTGTGACAAGCAGCTGGCTTCCCAACCACATGGTTCCAGATTCAGTCCCACTGCTTGATACCTTGGGTAAGTGTCTTCTACTATAGCCTCAGGCTGACAAAAGCCTTGTGAGTAGATTTGGTAGATGGAAACTGAAAGAAACCCATCGTATAAGATGCATCAGATGTGGTGTGCAAGAGAGATGACTGCGTTGGTATGGTTATGTGATGTGTATAGACAAGGACAGCTGTGAGAAGAAGTGCTGAACGGTGGAGGGAACCTGTGGAAGAAGTAGATTCAGAAAGACATGGGACAAGGTGGTAGAGCATGATCTTTCAATGTTGGGCCTCATGTAGGTAATGACAAGTAACTGAGACCTTTAACAATATGCCGTGCTTGAGAAGATCCATCAAGTTGAGTGAGATGGTAGTCATGGTCGATGCCAGTGTCTCGTAACTGGTATGTAAAAAGCACCCTTCAAACGCTGGGAAATATGCTGTACTTGAGAAGACCTGTCAAGCCGAAGTGGGATCATCATAGCCGGTGTTATGTAACTGGCACCTGTGCCAGTAGCACACGTAAAAAGCACCCACTACACTCTTGGAGTGGTTGGCATTTGGAAGGGTATCTAACTGTAGAAACCAGGTCAAATCAGAATGGAACCTGGTGCAGCTCCCCAGCTTGGCAGTTTTCATTCAAACTGTCCAACCCATGCCATCATGGAAAACAGATGTTAAATGATGATGGTGATGATGATGATAATGATGATGATGATGAATGTATGTATTTATGTGTGTGTCAGTGTTTATATATGTACACATACACACATACACAATGACCATACGCATACACACACACATAATATACACATGACAGGCTTCTCCCAGTTTCTGTCTACAAAACTGCTCACAAGTCTTTGGTCCATCTAGGGCTATAGTAATGTGCTGTGCTGGGAGACTGAACCTAGAAGCGTAGATTTAGGGAGCAAACTTCCTCACCACACACTCATGTATTTGTTATTTGAACAAGGTAAAGGTTTATCGTGACTTCAAAGTTGCAACTCTGCTGCCTTTGTTGGACTGACAACTGTGGGGTAATTTTGAAGTCACTGTCAATGATTGCCTAATAAGAATAAGAGGGATGTGATTCTCGACTTAAATGTATTAAGTGATCCTTCAGTTAATGTTTAACTGTTTTTATATGAAAGACACATAAAAATAAACACACACACATGTATGTAAGGCGCAGGAGTGACTGTGTGGTAAGTAGCTTGCTTACCAACCACATGGTTCCGGGTTCAGTCCCACTGCGTGGCACCTTGGGCTAGTGTCTTTTACTATAGCCTCAGGCCGACCAAAACCTTGTGAGTGGATTTGGTAGATGGAAACTGAAAGAGCCTGTCGTATATATGTGTGTTTGTGTGTCTGTGTTTGTCCCCCCATCATTGCTTGACAACCAATGCTGGTGTGTTTACGTCTTCGTAACTTAGCAGTTCGGCAAAAAGAGACCGATAGAATAAGTACTAAGCTTACAAAGAATAAGTCCTGGGGTCGATTTTCTCAACTAAAGGCGGTGCTCCAGCATGGCCGCAGTCAAATGACTGAAACAAGTAAAAGAGTAAAAGAGAGTAAAGAGTACACACACACACACACACACACACAATAAACATTCACATGCACATACACGTATACACATACATGTGCATGGTGACATGCATACAAATTCAATGGCAGTTTTAGCTAAATGTATTTAAGTGATATGTTTATGAATCTGTTTTGCATGATTCATGATGTGAAACTGTGTGTTCAAGGTGATATTGTTATATTTCAGGGCTTTCATTTTTTTTTTAATAAATGAGTGAAGAATGAATAGTTAGTACATGTGTTTATTTGACAAAAAAAAAAACCATCCCAAAATATAACAATATTTAAGTGATAATTCTCTAAATTTCCATTTCTCATGTTTATATTTTATTGACAGAAATCAAAGAATTCTACAAAGTTGCCAAAGCAGAAAAAGGGACAGCATTGTTTATTCTACTCACTGGTTCTGATGCAGCTTATTTGTAAGATAAGCTACATTTTCTTTCTATGAATTAAGTCATTGTATGTTAGAATTATCAGGCCTTGGTCTTATCACTTTTATTTCTTTACTGCTGGAAGTTACTAAAACCTGTTCATTTGAAACTCAAGAAATCTTATCATACCATTCTCTCCTCCCATGTTTATGTATTTGTTTTGAAAGATTCTTGAAGTGAAACGGTTTGTTGAAACAGATATTTTTATACATGGGGATGGTCATCATTTGCCAATTTCCATTTTGTCTTTCCGTTAGAAAGACAAAATGGATATACAGGACAAAAGAAGACATATGGGACAGAAAGTTTTCGAAGAGGTCACAGAATGTACAACAAAAGAACTTAGACAAATAAACTAAAAACAGAAATAACAAGAGCACTCAGAGATCGCAAACCTTCACCAAGGCAACACCAACGTCCTCTCAACGAATAACCAGAGATAATTTTTAATATGAGAAAATCTGAAATAAACTCAGAAATGAGAATGCTAAAAATGAACCCAGCTGCTCTCAAAAATCAAGTAAAAAAGCAGAAAAATAAATCCAGAATCCTTGCCCAGTACTGGATCGATCCCAAAATCTAATCAGTTTATGCCAAGCATAAAGCCAAACATCCCTGAAAGCTTCATCTGAATCCATCCAGTGGTTCTTGAGATATCTTGTCCACGGACAAACTAACAAACAAACAAGCAAACATGACTGAAAACAATACCTCCTCCTTTGCTAAGGCAGAGGTAATAAAGCTAAAGTGAAGACCAAATAAATAGTGTGTATGCTTAATTAAGCAAAAGATGACCATCCCCAAGCATAACATTCTCTTTTCATCTTCCAGCATTTCTCTGGTTTTTGTAACAAACTCCATTTACATCATAATCAAGTCATCCTTTCTTTTCTTTTACTTAACTTGTTGGTATGAAAAACATTGAAAACCAGCTAATGTATTCAGCCTAGCTGACATACCATTTCTTTTTATTTCTTATTGTTTTAGAACTCTTTTGATTCTTATTTGCCTGACACTGCCCTTGGTGCTATGATAAAAATAAAAAAAACTTTTTGCTTAGAGTGATCTAAAATAATTTGTGTTCCAAACACCAATCCTTCATTATTTTCAAAATTGTTTACAACAAAGGCAGCATACTTCAACAGGAATATAATAACAAAAGGGATGATGCCTTAATCAGTGGTAGAAATGCAGTGTCCACACCACTTTCCAAGGCCCCTGTCATTGGCAGGAAAAGAGAAAATTATCGTTGGATCAAAGACCTGTACTGAAAATTAGAAAGACTATTATTGTTGTTGTTGTTATTGTTGCTGTCATCGTTGTCATTGCTACCACCAATAAAATAAAGTACCAGTCAACTACTCAGGTCAATGTAATTCATTTTCTCCCCATCCCTGCCAAAATTACAGACCTTGTACTAAAAATTAGAAAGTATTATTATTTAATAATGTTGTATAATATATATTTTAAGCTAGGATATGACTTTTAAGTCACTGACCCAGAATGGGAAGATCTGTAAACAGACCTCTGACTTGTTTTGGAGAATCTGTTGCAATTGCTTCCTCCAGAGTCATATCCCAATGATGATCATATTCATCAGAAAAAAAATCCCCAAAAATAATCACTGAATTTTGCAATTAATTTCAGTTTTTCCCAAAATTTATTTCCAAGTTATAAAAACTGTTATACAAAGAAATTTATCGCAAAAAATCACCAAAACCAATTGCAGTAATGAAAACTTGTGAATCCAAAATTTCAGGATTGCGGGTCCGGATTCAGATCAGAATGCTTTTAATTTACTCAAGGAGTCGGCCTGATTCCAAAATGGTATGATATGTTGGGCTACGGTCTCTAAGAGTAAAGTTGAAAAGGTGTGGACACACTGACATTTGCACTTATTATATTAAAAGATGAAATATTTATTCCATTTACTTGTTATTTATTGGCAGTGGCCATCTACAACAAGTGGCTGTACCTTCTGTGTTGACTCTCAAGTGGACAAACCAAGATCTGTCAATCAGCAAAATGGTTGACCAGTTTTCTGCACCAGCAATGACAACATTTGTGAAAAATTCTTATAAATCTCATTTTGTAAGTATTCTTTTTATTTCAGCTTCATTCTTTAATGATCGCAGTAGAATTCTATCCATTATCATCATTATTATCCATTTATTCAAGAGATTCTCAGTGTGGGTGGTACCATCCCCAAGGGGGCACTGGACATGTCGAAGGGGGCATTAGGCTTTAGGTTGTGGTAAGGTAACATAATTAACATACTAAATTTTACCTGTTGTAGTAATTATTTTATGCATAATAAAACTAGTGATGTTACATTTCGGGATGGTCATTTTGTTTTTCTTGCCAAATAAACACATGCACTATATATTTGTTCTTCACTCTATTATTATTCTTATTTTATCTTATGTCCAATGTCTGGAAATCTTTCATCACACATCAAGGACCTCTTCAGCAACTCTTCTATCTCACGAAACCAAATTAGTAATGGTTATAAAAATAAAGTGAGATCACATCAGGCACAGTAAAGTTATTAACTTTCAATGTATAAAGTAAATTTAAGTGGATGCTAGGCATAACGATTACTTAAAAGGTTGGTGAAGGGGAGGGGGCTACAAAATAAAAAAAAAAAGGTTAAGAACCATTGATCTATCCAAATCTTACAGTAGATCACCAGCAAGTCATGTGACCAATTACCTATGCATTAGAGGCCAGTCCAAACTGACATAATCTATGTATTATTCATCTTCTCAAGACTGACTAGAGTTTTACATAACACCACTGCTACCACCTATCACTCTCTCTCCCTCCATATTATATTATTATTATTATTATTATTATTATTATTATTAT
>NC_068981.1:90503742-90507579 GCF_001194135.2 Octopus bimaculoides
ATTATTATTATTATTATTATTATTATTATTATTAATAAACTTTAACGTAATTACCTATCTGAAATAGAGATATCATCAAGTTAGTGTTTATGGTTCCCATAGAAATAGCCGGTGTCATAATATATCTCCTGACTGAAATGAATTATGTAAATGAGTTATACGGTGTCACTCAAATGCCTACAACTTAGTATATGTTTTGTTTACATTAATAAACTTTTATAAATTAAGTAAAAAAATACAATAGATGCAAAATGGGTAAATTAATGTGCAATTAATTTTCAAAAATACGTCAATGATTAAATGCATTCCATGCATGTTTTCTATTGAAGGGGTTAGGGGTAAACCTATTCAGTAGTAGGGCATAGTGCATAAATGCTTTAATGTAATATCTAACATATTTGATATTTTATATATAAGTAAACAAGACCATAAAGGAAAAATTTGAGAAATAAAATTTGTAATTTAACTGAGAGGGTAATGTAATGTAAAATAAAACTGTGATTAGTAAATTCGGTGGAGAGGAAAGAAACGAAAACGGAAACTTTAATTGAAATATCAAGCACTGAAGGAACAAGCGTGAAAATATGAAAATATTTTAAAAATATACGATAATAGGTAATAATTTATAAAAAATATATGGGAAGCTATTGCAAGTTCTAGCGAATAATAGATTAGTTAATTACTAAATTATTAAGTAAATAAATTATGGGTTAATTAAAAAAAATTAATTTAAAAATTGATGGGAAGTAAATAAAATTAAGTTACATAATTGAAGTCAATATTATGTGTTTATAGTTAAATTAAAGTAAAAAAAAAAATGTAAAAATAAAGTAAAAATACAGTAGGATAGAACATGAAAGTTAAAAGGATGAACGATAACGAAAAAAGTCAACATATTTGTTAATTAAGAGAAGGGCTTAAAAATATTTCATAAAATTTCAGAGAAAGGAGTATTAAAGCATTGCAAAATATTCTTATTCAACGTAATGGCATTAGCCGTTAATATAGGAGCATGGAAATGAACAAAAAGTCTTAAAGCATAAGAGTGATAAAGACAGAAAATAGAAAAGGCAAAATTAGGCTGGTGTTTAAAATAAAAGAAATAATTAAAAATAAGTATGAAAAGTAAAGTTGGAGATTTAGTAATAAGACACTAGAAATTGTAAGATAAATAATCTAAATAAGATATAAAAATTTAATTTAGAAGATGCAGAAGTTAGGCCTATACATACATACATACATACATACATACATACATACATACGTACATACATACGTGCATACATACCTGCATGTATATATGTGCATATACATACGTAGAAATACACACACACAGATAAATCTCTTTCTATGTTGAATTAAATAAGAATATGACTACTAAAGTAGCTACAAGTGCCTTAAGTGGAAGAATGTACCAAGTCGTTTCTATTCATATAAATTTCGGTGTTCTGATTTGTGGGATTAATATACAAAAATTTCTATTTGAAGCAATTACATATTAGTAAGGAGCAGCTTAAGTGAAAATTAGTTTATTTGTGGATAGTTTACAGATTCGAAGAGAAATATTCCTAATTAAATTTTTAATAACGCTCTTAGAGTAGTTTCCACCCCGTCAGACAGTTGAAAGAATTTAAAAGAGATTTAAAGCGCCTTGTAGGTACCTGTCCCTCCATTGGTCAGTTCAGATCACATGGGTTTTTAGCCTATCAGGGCCACATTATTTCAAATTATATTTTTAGGTTGACGAGTTTTAGAAAAGATGTTGTCGTCATCTTGCCGGCATTCAGCAAAACCTGCTTATTACTTTGGCTACTGCACATGGCGGGGTAGGCAAGATGCTGGCTCGACCAGAATGATGTCTAGTTATTTGATTGGTACCAACATCTTGCCTACTCTACAATGTACAATATTCAGTGAAATACACGTACCACTGAATATATTATCATGCAGAATGTCGACAAAGTATTGCTAACATCCTGTCTGCGATAGGTGAGATGATGTTGCATTGACAGCATAAAGAACCACGTATCTGGAATTGACTAATGGAAGCCTAAATACTATTAACAAGCCATTATAGATTTCTTTAAATTCTATCCTCTCTGTACTCCAAACTTCTGGAGAGCTGTCCCTAATTTTCGACCACAAATTAATGTGGGCTGAGTTAAACTGTTTTTAGATACAGGTAACTCCAACCAAGCGTGTTGAGAGCTACACTCTTCCACATGTATATCCAGTAAAAGAAGTGTTCTTATTGCATGATAGCATATCATAACTGGTAACCGTAGAAAAGCTTTCAACTGCACGTTATGAGGTCATTAACCAAATGATATTAAGCACACACACACACACACACACACACACACACACACACATATTGCCCAAGAATAGTATGTGTTTGGTTGAAGATAGTATGACACTAAGCCATCATCCGGTGGCTGTACTCTATCAAATGTATTGCGTAATCCTTCAAATGCAAAACTATTTTTATTACACACATACCCGCAATGCTAGAAACAGCAACCAAAATCTCATTCAAAATGTTCACTTTGTTGGAAAACTTTTGAAGGTAGGCCTCGATATGAGCCGTCTTGGGCCTAAACAATAACAACAAAAGCAACAACCACATCTCGCCATTACCAACACCAACAACAAACACAATCACAACAACAATAATTAACAGAATTCAGTGTTTATGTGCCAAAGGGATAATATTTTGAAGTAAAATTCTTTGACAGACAATCTGTTCGAGAATTCGATACAAAATAGATGTGTCTAATATGATGATAGATCAAATATTGACTTTATACAAGTTGTATAAAGCAATTGGAAGGATTTTAGCTCAAGAACAGCCTGGTTCGAAAAGAAAAACAGTAATTAAACTGCTCCAGCTAGGTCCGTCCTGTTTTATTCATAGTTGAAATATGGCTGTATCTAATGTATTTTTTTAATAAAGCAAGATTCTCTCTTTCCACTTTTTGACATGATGCAATACCAGTTGTTGTACAAGTGTCTCTACCACGATCCTACCATTTCTAAAACTTGTAGATTTGTGACAATGAAAAGAACTAGATTATAATGGCGACAAAAACACAGAAACGCTAGTGTGCTAAATAAAATATTTTGTTTGCCTCCCTTGACATTCTGAATTTAAATCCCAGAGAGACGAGCTTCGCTTTCATTCTTCAGTGAGTCGATTAAATATGTATCAGTAATGTAACAAGGCCGAATAAAATCATTACAATGCCAAACTTAGAAATCGATATTGGACAAAGATCAAACCAGGAATCTCCTAATGGACTTACGTGTACTGTAATTATTACAGTAAGACGACACACTCATTCGTTCGACCTGCTTAGAATGAGCAAACATACCTCCATCATACTACTCGTCATTGTCTCAGTAAACAAGACAGTAGAGTAGAAGACGCACTAGATAATGTATATAGAAAAGAGAGGGAATAATCACGACTAGCAGGTCTTTGATCATATATGTCTAGTAAATGAGCGCTGACGTGGGGGGGGGGGTAGAGTTAATAAACAAACTTAATTTAATTTTATCATTGAAATTATTACCGTATTTTCCATCAAATAAGTTGAATTTTTTAGATTAAATTTAGTCAAAAAATGTTAGGTCGACTTATACACAAGGACACACTTTAGAGGACCAAGTATTCGATGTGAAATACAGCTGGATTTGGAAAGCTAGTAACGATGTTTAAATGTTTAGATATATTACATAGAGCTGTATGCAGGAAAGTACAATATCGACATTACGGCAGCCAGCTGGCATAATTGGTAGAGAGTCTGGAAAAAAATTGCTTTTCAATATTTCTCCCAC
>NC_068981.1:90508222-90510211 GCF_001194135.2 Octopus bimaculoides
CAAAATAAATAAAAAAAAGAATTTTATTGGTATTATATCCAATATGAAAGCAGAATCGTTAGCACGCTGGACAAAATGCTTACCGCTATTTCGTTCATATTCACATTTTGAGTTCAAATTTCGCCGAGATTGACTTTGCTTTTCATGTTATCAGAGTCAATGAAATAAGCACTAGCTGAACGCGTGGCCTAATGATTAATGCGTTGCATTCACAATCACCACATTATGGGTTCGATTCCTTGACCGGGTGACGTGATGTGTTCTCGAGCTAAACACTTCATTTCACGTTGCCCTAGAGCAGTCTGGGGACCGGGATGCCAAGGAATAAACTCAACGTTTCCACTGCCTGTCAGTTAATGTGACAAAACGAGGTTGAGGTTTTAGTTGCACTCCGACCTCGTAAAATCCTCACCAGCAACGACTACCCAAGCATACCCTCTAGTTGGAGGGTTGTCACCTGAGTGCCACAAAGATGTCATCCGCTAGAAGAGTAGAGAATCACCAATAAATGGTGGATGCAGTGACGTGCTGTTACAGCGCATGCACACACACACTCCATATTACTGCTACTAGCAGTGGAGTCGATGCACTCGACTAACTAACCTCCCCAATATGTTTGGCCTTGTGCCTATACCAGAAATGATATAGTAGCTTTAATGAATACATGGATTTTAGATTGCTGACAAAAGCATCTATTAAAATTTGTTGCTTCTTTCCCTTTGACCTTAGCTGAGTTTTGAAGGAGTAAAAATGATGTTATTGTTTTATTGTGTCAGTTTATTAAACATTGCAACAGAAACGTGTCACGTATTACAGGATATCACATGTTGATACGATAAAGAAAACACGATTAACATCAAATAAATGAAACTGCGTGCGCTCACGTGTGTGTTAGTGTATGTGTGAAGGTGAGTCTCTAGCTCTGAGTCTTAGCTCTGAGAGCTAAAACAAAATGATCAAAAGAATGTCAGATAAATACTCGCACACGCGATTCTATGCTTACATATATATATACACACACAAACACACACACACACATACACGCGCACGATCACACGCACACACACACACTAACATGCACGTACACTTACATAGTCACACACATACACACAGACGGACATATATATAGAGAGAGAGAAATACTACAAACACGAAAATATCATTAATTGTTAATTGAAAAATGTTCGTATGTTTATATGAGGGATTTTGTTATAAGAAGAAAAGTGAAAGAAGATAATAGAAAGAAAAAAATAATTAATTTTAGAGAGAAAAAAATGCCCTTACAAGGGCAGCAACAATGAATAAATGTCAAAAAATAATCAAGCAGATGTCAATTAACTGTTAAAAAGTTGAAAATTGAATAAAACTAAATATAACAAGTTATGAAGGAAGAGCTGTACTGTATTAAAGAAAACTTTGTTAACAAATTCTCATCTGTTGTTGACACATTTGAAATCCGGTGTGATGTGTTTGCGCATGCGCTTGCGTATTAATGTGTGAGAGTGCCTTAGCATTTATAAGTGTGATTGTACGATCGGACGAGGGTGTCGTTAGGTGATGTATATGTGTGTTTGTATCTTTCCACGTGTGTGACATCAAACAGACTAAAAGACACTAAATAAACAACGTGTATATGTATGAGAAAGTGTGTGCGCCCACGAGTAATTATGTGTATGCACGTGCGCGTATGTGTGCGTGTGCGTGTGTGTTTGTGTTAAGTGTTTCAAGAATATTTTGAGCGTCTTTCATCTTTTAATTTTTACTTGTTTCACTTATTAGACTGCGGTCATGCAGGAGCACCACTTTGTCGAATGAATCGACCCCCCCCCCCAGTAAATGCCGGACTATACGTAGTCATTATAAAATGCCGGAGTATATGTAGACACTGTAAAGAGACTGTCTATATGTACATGGGATGATTAAACAGTTACGCATAGAACCTGAAACATAAAAATGTCAATAAAAATATAGACCTTTACAAGTTAGAAT
>NC_068981.1:90510476-90511370 GCF_001194135.2 Octopus bimaculoides
GCGAAAACACCTAAAACTCCACGAGGCTCCGGCAGGGGATGGTGGCGAACCCTGCTGTACTTTTTCACCACAATTTTCTCTCACTCCTACTTCCTGTTTTTGTTGTGCCTGTAATTCAAAGGGTCAGCCTTGTCACACTGTGTCACGCTGAATATCCCCGAGAACTACGTTAAGGGTACACGTGTCTGTGGAGTGCTCAGCCACTTGCACGTTAATTTCACGAGCAGGCTGTTCCGTTGATCGGATCAACTGGAACCCTCGACGTCGTAAGCGACGGAGTGCCATCATGTATGTGTGTGTGTGTGTGTGTGTCTGTGTCTGTGTGTGTAAATCTCGAGCAAAGAGAATAAGTGCTCAACACCGCATTGGTGAATAAAATTTCTTTATTTGTGTATTAAGGCTATCATAGGTTTCATGTTAAAAAGATAACTTAATATCCGAACAATTTTTCAAGTCGATCATATGGAAGAATGGTGTTCGTCTCCAAAATGTGAGAATGAATAATATGCAGTGTGTTGTGCAAATCGATGTGTAATTATTTCCCTAGTTTTGTGTGAGTGTGTGTGTATGTGGGTGTATGTGTGTACGTTTATGTGCCATGACAATGGATAATGCAGCTGTATTTGTATACATATATGTGCGAGTGTGTGTGCGTGTATGTGTTCGTATGCGAAGATCAGGGTTTGTCTGGTATTTTGTGAAAAAACTTACTACGCCTATGTATATGTATGTGGGTAAAAGTTTCTGCAGTCCTTTTTACACGTGAGTGTGTCTAAGTACGTCGATGTGTCTATGTGTCTGCATGTTCATGGATGATGTGTGTTTGTTAGTGTGTGTATGTGTCTGTGTGTGTGTGTGTGAGTGTGTTTATTTGTGTGTGTGTGTGTGTGTGTG
>NC_068981.1:90511470-90519813 GCF_001194135.2 Octopus bimaculoides
TTGTGACTAATCATTTTTTTGTCTCTTAACTCTTAGATGGAACTTTTTCCAGACATTTTGCCCAAACTCCTACAATCTGGGCAGCCACTTGTAATTCTGTTTATAAAATCTATGGAGGAAGATTCCTATTCAAATATTCAGCAGTTGTCTATGTCTAAGCTTGGTCAAGAAATGGTTTTCACTTGGATAAATGTGTAAGTATGCTATATTTCATCTTTTAATAACAACCACAAAATAGGCTTCATTATGGGCAGAGTGGACTTTTTAAATATATAACATTAGAAAGGGCATCCAGCTGTAGAAACCATGCCAAAACAGACATGGAGCCTGGGCAGCTCTTCAGCTGGCCAGCTCCTGTCAAACTGCCCTACCCATGCCAGCATGGATAATGGATGTTAAATGATAATGATGAATAAGAAGTTAAACCCTTTAACATTTAGGTTACTCTGTCGAATGTAATGCTTGTCTATTCACATTGCTTTGGATTAAGCATGATTTATCTCATAGCTTTGTGATTTTGATGATGTGATTAGAATGACATTGTAGGGTAGGTATGAGAGGCCGGTCAGAACATAAAACAGGTAGAATATTTGGGCTGGATATGGTTGGTCGTAGCCAGTTTGAAAATAAAACAAACAGAATATTTGGTCGGTTTGAACATAAAACAGATAGAATATTTGATTTGGATAAAGCCAGTTTGAATATAAAACAGATGGACTATATGGGCTGGATATAGCCAGTTTGAACATAAAACATGTAGAATATTGGAACCAGATATAGCCAGTTTGAAGAGAAAATAGGTAGAGAAAATATTTGGGCTGGATATGGCCAGTTTAAATACTAAATGGTTACTTCAGAATTCAGATAAAAATCCAAATCCTTGTATTTTCATCAGCCTCATTAAATTTCTCTTCTCTAATTAGAACTGCTCTCAACAATTTTGGAACTGAATTACTGGAAACATATTTTGAAAATCCATTTACACCAGCATTGTCTGTTGTGTATTTTTCAGAGGTATGTAGAAATTTCTTTCTGGTTTACACTTGTTTCTTCATACTACTACAGTGTTTGTATGTATTTTTTGAATTCAAATTTCTATTTAAATCTGTAATGATGTAATGATGATTATGATTTGTTTCAGTCATGTGACTGTGGTCATGCTGGGACACTACTTTGAAGGGTTTTGGCCAAACAAATCACTCTAGTACTTAATTTTTAAGTTTGGTACTTATTCTATTGGTCTCTTTTGTTAAACTAAGTTACAAAGATGAAAACGAACCAACACCATCAAACACACACACACGCACACAAAGGACTACCACACTTTCTGTCTACCAAATTCACTCACATGGCATTGATCAATCCAGCTCTAGATAAGAAGACACTTACTTGAGGTACCATGCAGTAGGACTGAACCTGCAACCATGTGGTTGCAAAGCAAGCTTCTTAACCACACAACTATGCCGGCACCTATATGCTAGTATAAGTAAAATAAAAGACTCCCTTCTGTCGTGAATGACCATGGGATTGCACCTTGAAAGTTACCCTCTGAGACACAAGTCTGGGCAAGGTTGTTTTAATGGAAGACCAGTAGTCGCCCATGCATACCAGCCAACATGCCACCAAGGTTATCTAAGGGAAAGGCAAAGGCTGATACAGCTAGGCACCAGTGATGTTGCAAATCGTTTCTTCAGCTGGGTGAACTGGAGCAGTGTGAAATAAAGTGTCTTGCTCAAGAACACAGCACACAGCCCAGTCTGGGAATTGAACTTACTGCCTCATGATTGTGAGCCTAACACTCTAACCACTGAACCATGTATCTTCACAACATTAGTATAAGTAGAATGCTTTTAATTTTTTTTTAAATTACGTAAATTTGTTGGAGTTAATAATAAACACTAAGCAAAAATTAGGCACAATATGTGGATTTTTCTTTTGATTACCTCACTCCAATGAGGTAAAGAAGTCAATGATGTTTCTTCTACTTTGCATATGTGGCTAATAACAAAATCACTTGATTTGGTGATGATCCACTATCCCATAGCCTGTTGAAGTACCACTGAAACATCATAGTAAACTGAATTGAATCTACAGCAAGCTATTTTATCAGAGTCCTTATAATCTTTCCATGCTGAACCTACAGGAGTTGACTGCAGAAGAGAAAACCAGAGAAACAGAATGTTTTTTTTTTCTAACATAGCTCCTTTTCAGGTCTGAATCGTTATTAAATAACACAGATATGGTTGTGTAGTTAGGAGATTAAGTTCTTGATTACATGGTTTCAAGTTCAGTACAACAGCATGACACTTTATGCATGTGTCTTCTACTAAAGCCCTAGGCCAAATAAAGTCTTGAGAGCAAATTTAGAGGGAAACTAAAAGAAGCTTGCAGCATATATTTGTGCACATGCGCGTGTGTTTGTTTGTTCCCTTGTCTTGACACTGCTCAATAGTTGTAAATAAGTACCACTGTCATACAAGCAGTCTCCTTTGTTTTTATAATCTTCTGTGGAAACATGCTTGGCCTTGGAGATATATTATCTTGCTTGGAAATGAGAGGGAGTTGATGGCAAGAAGGGCATCAAGCTATAGAAAACCTGCCTCAAAGAATTTCACTTGACTCATGTAAGCATTGAAAAATAGACAGTAAAATGATGATGATGAAGATGGTAATGATGATGATGATGATGATGATAGTAATTCCTATTTATAGTTGGGACAGGACAGGTGGAGGGAATCATTGGGAAATTAGATGTCTTAACTATTCTCAAAGGAATGATAGTGATAGACAAAGAACAATGAAACATTTGGCTCCACTTAAACTATCAGCCCAGCTACCCATATTATCTACTTATTCTATGCCAATTCAATGAGAAAGGCTATACATCATGGCTTCATCTACTAGAAACAGCAGCAAAACTCCATCAAATAACTTTTTACCATCTTAAAAATAAATGGTCATATTAATTTTGAATACATTGTCCGGAAAAAAAGATGGAATGGTCATGGCTAAAATGTCTTTAACTATAGACCTGTTTGATCAGATCTGACCTGGGGTTATAAATAACTAATATATGAATGTAATCAACTGATATATGAAAATCTTAAAGAAAAATAATTTTATAGAGTATGGTATATAATTATGAAGGCCGTTACATAACAGTGGATCCTGTAAGAAAATGGTTTGATGAACTGAGAAACCGAAGACATTCCATGCAACCTTCTTGTAAGTATGAACAAATAAATGTTTATTTTTTTACTTAGATACAAGACTATAAAACATATAGAGAGGTATGAAATTAAGTTACATTCATGTCTTTCTCAAGAGCATTTATGACATAACTACTTTGTCCTCTATCAGAAATCAGAACTGTGTTGGGACCTCCACAAGCTGTCTTATTCTATTGTGCTTGTTAGTGAAACAAATAATTAAATATTGGTCCAATCCACTGTAAAGGGTAATGATCCCCTTTGGTTATGAATGACCATGGGATTGCACCAAGAAAGTTCCCCTCTGAGGCACAAGTCTGAACAAGATTGTTTATGGAAGACAAGCAGTCGCCCATGCATACCAGCCTCCCCTCTCTACACTACCAATGTTATCCAAGGGAAAGGCTGATACAACTTGACAGCAGTGACGTCACAACTCATTTCAAACAGCTCGATAAACTGGAGCAACATGGAATAAAGTATCTTGCTCAAGAACACAACACACAGCCCAGTCTGAGAACCAAACTCACTGTTTCCTGATTGTGAGTCTGACGCTCTAACCAGTCAGCCATGTGCCTTCACCTGTACCACTTCTCTTATACTTGTTGGTGTACAACACCACCTGTTGCAATCTGAAACATTACTGTTTTGTTAGTGCGAGAGTATATGTGTTAGTGTTCTGCATGTAGCCAGTGCAGGTGTTAGTACAAGGTTTAATAGTGTTCTGTCTTACAGAGTTTAGTTGTTTGTTGTCATGTCATGTCGTGACCTAGAACTGGTTCTCAACCAATTTTTGCTTATGGACACTCATGATTTTTATTTTCCTAAGGTGCACCCACAGCCATACAATATTTAAAAGAGCCTGTCATATATTCATAATTAAATATTATTAGGTATTCATTATCATCATCACCATCATTTAATGTCTGTTGTCCATGCTAGCATGGGCTGGCAAGCTGGGGAGCTGCACCAGACTCCAGTCTGTTTTGATATGGTTTCTACAGCTGGATGCCCTTCCTAATGCCAACCACTCCAAGAGTGTAATGGGTGCTTTTATGTGCCACTGGCATGGGTGCCATTTGTGTGACACTGGTGTCTGCCAGTTGTATAAAAAAATAGTTAGAATATTTTTATAATTAAATAATTAAAATATTTTGTGTATAGCAGAAGTATAACCAATTTATTGTACATAAATTTTAACAACAAAATCTTATATGGACCACAAGGGCCATATGGACACTGGGTGAGAACCACTGATCTAGGATAAATAACCTTGTGTGAAGAACAAAATATGAATGGTGAATAATATCCATTTACTGGGCTTGCAAAATCAATATGCAATCGGGCCAAGGTTCATATTTTGTAGTAGGTAGTTTCACTGCCAGCACACATCCTCTGACCAGGTTTTCAACTTCCTTGTCCATGCTTGGCCAGTATGTGAAACTTCACATCAATACTTTCATTCTAGAGATACCTGGGTGTCCCACATGGAACTCTTTTAGCATTCTCTTCTGTAATATCTATGATATGACCACTCTCTGAGCATACATTTGTACACCATCACATATAGAGTACATATTCACATCTTGGTGGTTCTATGCATCAGACCTTTCTTTATTTCCTTTTGTCAACCACAGTTTTCTTTTTGTCTCGTTAATAAATTTTTCATTTCTCTTTTCACTAAACATTTTGCACAAAATATCAACTGTGTTGGTGAAATTTGTCAGATGCTTTTTTTTCTCATGCTCTGCTGCTGCTAGTTTTTTAAAAACTAGATGCGTTTTCATTTCGTCTGTCCAATCTTGACATTCTTTTTCGAAAGTAAGCCTCGAAGATTACTATTTTCTCAGGATCATATTTGAGTTCAATTATGGAATTTGCTACATGATCAGGTGAAAATGTATTCTCTGGTTTGGTTATCAACTTCGTTAGTTGTAACATTTGCTGCTGCAATCCTTGTTGTTGTTTTTGCAACTCAAGTATCCCAGCTAACAAGCCTTCCATATTTTACAACTTTTGTTTCTTTTTTGTTGAGGTATTTAATTCTCCATGTGAATTAGTTTAAACTCTGTGTGAATGTTTTTTTTTCACTCAGTGTAAATTTGTTTTTCCTCATCACCACGGTTATAAAGCAGTCTTTTGCTACAGTTGTATCTGCCCTTTGACAGATATTGTTATATTCCGAAGTCGTCAACAGAATGTTTGTATCTGGCACTGTACGACTCCCGGTCATACAGTGTTATTATCCTGTAAAGGTTGGATCATTATAACATCCATTCAGTATCACAGTATAATTACTATATCAGCACAGAGACAACTATCAACAGTCTACATGTACTCTCGGCCTTCTTTTGATCTTTCTCTGTTGACCGGCCACTGGTTTATTTATAATGGCTGGCTACTACCACTTTTTACTGGGAGGGGTGTACAGTTTCACTATACAACAATGCTCTAACAATTCTGGTCTCTATTCTTGCAATTACAACTTAGGCAATGCATGTGTCTGTCTTTTAGATTTTTCATTTATTAGAAAAGATTTTAATTGTTTTCTTAATCAGATAAAATGCAACATGCTGAAATGGGATTACCAAGAAGAGAAAATACAAAATTTTTGAAGAGCAACCAATTTCAATTCACAGGTGAGTTAATCATTTATGAAGTAAGTGGCTTATGAGAGGAACAGTAGACAAGAAGGTGTTTTAGTTTTTTGATGTAGCTGTATGCATTATGCCTCATGAGTCATTGCCCAAGACCTTCCTGACAAGAAGTGTTGAGAGGAAGACAGCAAGAAGCTACCAAGAACATTTGTGGATTGACAACATCAAAGAATGGGTTGGTTGATTGTCAGAATGCAATACAATACAGAGGTTAACTGGAGAATCTTGGCAAGCTGACCTCTAGTCACAGGGAAGGGACCTACCTGGCTGGTTGATGCATCATGCAAAAATATCTGAAAACCTGTACTGATGTATTTATTTAGTGAATGATTCATCCAGCCCATATCAGCATCAAAAAGAAAATACTGAGTAAAAACAATAGTTATGTAAACACAGGCTCCTGTGCAGGTGACACGTAAAATACACCATTTTGAGCGTGGCCGTTGCCAATACCGCTTGACTGGCCTTCGTGCTGGTGGCATGTAAAAGCACCCACTACACTCTCAGAGTGGTTGGCGTTAGGAAGGGCATCCAGCTGTAGAAACTCTGCCAAATCAGATTGGAGCCTGGTGTAGCCATCTGGTTCACCAGTCCTCAGTCAAATCGTCCAACCCATGCTAGCATGGAAAGCGGACGTTAAACAATGATGATGATGATGCATACTTGTATATTCTTGTTGTTCTGAAATCATTTACAACTTTATCCCTTTAGAACTTAAAACTAGCCATATCAGGCTCAAACATTCTACTTTGTTTTATGTTCAAACTGGTTAGATTCAGCCTTTCACACCTACCCTACAATGTCATTCTAAAAACAAGCACACAATCAAAATCTTGAAGTTGCAAGATCATGCATGATTAAGTAAAAATAATGTGAATTAGTAAGAATTACATTTGATAGAGTAATCTGAATGTTAAAGGGCTAAAATACTGATAAAGCAAACAGCCTCTGAATAAAGGACAGAAGTCAACTTGATCAGAGCAGGCCCAGGGCTAAACAAATTACTAAGGAGAGATACGGTATACCACTCTGTGAGAGCACTCCATTACAAATAAGTATTTAATTTCTTAGATTCCACTGATGAAGGGAATTCTCTCATGGGAAAAACCTGCAACTGATTGTTGATTTACCAATAGTGGTGTGGTAGAGGTGAATTGTCTAATGAGCTTTAAGTATTTAACTGTTAACTTCCTCTAAAACTGCATAGATCAGTCAGTCCTGAAACAAGCAATATCACAAAAATCATACTAACTTTATTTACATTCATTTTGAAAGAAGGATCTCTATAAAGTAAAGAAGAAAACTCTAATCCCTTCTATTATTCATTTCTATTCTATAACAGAATTATTACTGGAGTGGGCCTTTGATTAAAACTGAAGGACTATCACAATAAGTGTGTGAATCTGGGAGGGAAATATGTTCAATAAAATTGTAATTAACTGATCCTGTATTTTCTTTTACCCAAAGCCAGGAACTTTTCAATACCCTGTTGTATTTTTTCTTTTCCTAGAATTCAAGTCAAAGGAATCAATATCACCATCATCAATGGGTTCCATTCCAAAGGAAGAACTCTGACCCCAGCAAGATAACTTTGAAGAATGGAATATTCAACTTACGAATAGAATAAAACAAAATATACAAATATTCTCATAGTATGAGAAAAGAAGTCATCTTATTTTTAAATCTTAATGATACACTAAATAAAAATCTTAGTTTTACTGTCAAACAACAAAATAATGATTAAAATTCTGATATAAAACTCTCAGTATAGTTCATTTTTCCTTTTTGTGATTCAAAACATCTCTGTCTGTTCAGATGTTGCTTTACATTGACACAGAATGCAATTAGCCTGCATCTTTATCACTTACACAGTTTCATCTTCACACCTATTGTCAGTTACCCCAGACCTTTGTCATCTCTTTGATGAGGTTCAGAGATCAGTCTTCACCACTTTGTCCCAAGTCTTCCTGCAAGCTCCCATCCACATTAAGTGATTAGCTTTTCTTCTTTATACAGCTGTCCACAAATCCACACCAGCACAGTCTTCTCTCTTGCACACTACAACTGATTCCAGTTATGTCCAGTTTTTCTCTCAGCGCACTTCTACTATGTTATTCAGGCACTTTTACATTTGGAGTTCAAATTCTGCCCAAAACAGATTTGCTCTTTCATCTTCTTTGGATTAATAGTAAAAAAAAAAAGTACAAGATTAATTGATAAAAGGACATGCTAGTTCATTAGCTCAACAAATACTGCAACAAAATTTATCTAACTTTAGCAATTTAGCCACTTCATAACACTTCGAAAAAAAAAAAAAAGAAGAAAACTTTGAGTTTCATAAATGAAAGAATTCTTTCTACATCTCATCTGTCATGACTGCTTTATTTCTTCACCAAGATATATTTTTTTTAATATTTTAGTAGATATATATAAATAAAATTTATAGATGTAATTTTTTTTAAATCAATTTTTAAAGG
>NC_068981.1:90520181-90531813 GCF_001194135.2 Octopus bimaculoides
TTAGTAATAACAGGTAGTTTCACTAGACAAACATTTGCTGTACACCAACTGACATTTTTATGACACGAATTTTGTATTTTCTGCACTTTGAGGACATTTTTGCCAAATCAGTCTTTTTCTTCTTTATTATTATTATAACGTTCTAGTCTTTTAAAATCATATATGCTTCAGATTTAGTAATAGCAATTTTCAAATGCAACAAATAAAAAAAATATATATATTAAGCACGTAAAAGTACCCACTACATTCTCGGAGTGGTTGGCGTTAGGAAGGGCATCCAGCTGTCGAAACTCTGCCAGATCAGATTGGAGCCTGGTGCAGCCTTCTGGCTTGCCAGTCCTCAGTCAAATCGTCCAACCCATGCTAGCATGGAAAGCGGACGTTAAACGATGATGATGATGATGATAAGCATCTAGTATGCTATAATAAACCTATATTGCCAGTTGTAGTTGGCCAACATCCCTGGTTGTGGGCAGAAACTTTCTGTCTTTTGGAAATATGACTGCTTTGAAGCTATGGATCAATTTGTGCCGACATACAAGGGGTCAGCATGGTACAGTAGAACCCAAACTCCTCTAATGATTCCTAAACCATAATTTTCATTAGCTGTTCCTGTTGGATCAGTGAAATTAAGCCAAGATACAACTGTAGCACCCAGAGGTATGCATGTATATACATACATGCATGCATACAAACAAAGAAACAAACAAAACTATATTTACATTTATAAAGTCAAACATAAACCTACACATTCAGTAACATCCATACTAGCACACATGTGTGGGAAGAAGCTTGCTTTCCACCCACATGGTTCCAGGTTCAGTCCCACTGCGTGGCACCTTGGGCAAGTATCTTCTACTATAGCCTCGGACTGACCAAAGCCATGATAGTGGATTGGTAGACAGAAACTGAGAGAAGCCCATCGTGTGTGTGCGTGTGTATATATATATATATATATATATATATATATACACACATGTTCAATATATTGGTGTGTTTGTTCCCCTCATCCATTGTTTTACAACTGATGTTGGTGTGTTTATGTCCCTGTAACTTAGTGGTTCAGCAAAAAAGAACCAATAGAATAAGTACTGGGCTTACAGAGAATAAGTCCTGGGGTCAATTTGTTTGACTAAAACCCCTTAAGGTGGTGCTCCAGCATGGCTGCAGTGAAATGACTGAAGCAAGTAAAAGAATAAAAGTGTGTGTGCACGTGCGCATATATATATATATATATATATATATATATATACATATATCCTTGAAAGCGCATGGTTCAGTGGTTAAAGTGTCAAGCTCACAATCATGAGGTAGTGGCTTCGATTCCTGGACTGCGTTGTGTGTTGTTTTCTTCAGCTAGACACTTTATTTCACATTGTTCACTCAGCTGTAGAAACGAGTTGCGATGTCACTGGTGCTAAGCTGTATCGACCTTTGCCTTTCCCTTGGATAACATCGGTGGCGTGGAGAGGGGAGGCTGGTAGGCATAGACTGCTGGTCTTCCATAAACAACCTTGCTCAGATTTGTGCTTCAGAGGGTAACTTCTTAGGTGCAACCCCATGGTCATTAATAACTGAAGGGGTCTTTACCCTTATATATATATATATGTATATTTGCTGAGGCCTACTGGTCACGAAGACCAAATGGGCACCCAAAGCTGAAAGGGGAGAGCAACGTCTAACTGGTTGTTAACATAATATTGGCTAATAGCTCATTTTATAAAGGTAGACAAAATTCTGTAACAAATATACATAAAAACTTTCTGTTAAGTTGTGTTCGAAATAGCATTTTAATATTTTAATAAATATAAAAGTTATAGTTCTTTTACGAAAGCCATCTAAACTCACGATTACTGTAGAATTTAATAGAAACACATAGTGGGGTATTTTAGTTAGAAATATAGAAATGAAAGGGTTAAGTTACTTTTTTTTTTTTGGTAAGAGTTTAGGTTTGGGAAGAGGAAAAAAAGAAAATCTAAAACTGAAATCTATATTGTCAATAACAGGTAATTTTTCAATAGATAATTTCACTAAAATGTTAATTGTAGATAAAACATTTCAAGTGATACAAAATATACTGAGGAAGTGTCTTTACACATTAACTATTTTGTCTTACATTTTTTTTCTTCTGATGTTATTTTTTTCATACACATACAATTATTTTAATAACATATATACACAAGTGTGTGTATGTGTGTGAGAGAGAGAGAGAGAGAGAGAGAGAAAGAGAGAGAGAGATAGAGAAAGAGATAGAGAGAGAGAGAGAGGAAGAGAAAAATATTTCTAAATCCCTCGTACAAGCCCACACTGGCAAAATTAGTTCATACATAAAGGTCTGGAGTTGGAAGGCCAGAGATGTCACACATGTTTATATACACGAGAAATACACTGTCAGACCAATAATCGCCCTGGATGCCTTCTTTGATAAAACTTACTCCCAACTGTCGTAGACGCTCTGATGCAAGCTCTCGACCGACAGGAGTATTTGGCAGCATGTCTGTGAATAGAAATAAACAAATAGATATATATTACACACACATACACAAACAGATGCAAAACAACACAGAAGTGAAATAGTCATGGAAATATAGTTTTGAAATTTCAGCTTTACAAACAGCTGGTAGTTGTTTGTCCTGCATTACTGCCAAGTCATTGCAGACTAAGGCTTTAGGTTTACAGGAGGCCTTAAGCCTAGCACCACAAATTATGAGACACTCAATTGTTCAGGACTGCCATAGCTGCTAAAGGTGGTGAGATGTTCTTCCTACTCTACAGTACTCAGAACAGCAGCACAAAAACCACATTTGGATAAGGATAAAGGCCCTTCCCAAGTCATACAGATGCATAGGGCTGGAAAGATGAAAGGCAAAGTCGACCCCAGCAGAATTTGAACTCAGAATGTAAAGACAGATGAAATGATGTTAAGCATTTTGCCTGGCGTGCTAACGATTCTGCCAGCTTGCTGCCTTAACCTTCTTGAGTCACGCCGACTCCTAAGGGCCAGTTTCCCTGGTTCATGGTGTATAAATTCCTGACCTGGATGGATGCCAATCCGTCACAGGATTACTCATTTTTGCCAGCTGAGTGGACTGGAGCAATGTGAAACAAAGCGTTTTGTTTCACATTGCTCCAGCCCACTCATTAGATGAAGCATGATGAAATAGAAATTAGATATATACCCTTTTCCTTTTGGTCAGAATAATTTTGCAAAAAGAACTTCAACCATGGAATGTCTGTTTTTACTTCTAATATACTTCCATCTTCATTGATTTCTGTAAAATATGTAAATTTAACGAGCAAATTAATTTCCTAAATTTAGATATCAAGTATTGTTATGATGTACAAGCTATAAAACAGAGATGTTAAAGAGTTAAGTATATATTAGCATGAAAATGCTACTGTATTGATATCTTATAAGGCTGACACACAAATAGAAATACCCCACAAAATCAACTTGCATCTTATAAACACAAAGTTACTGTTTGGGTGCTGTACTGCAATGTAAAATGAATTACAAACATCTGTTCTTACAAAACTGCTCTCCAGAGTTATTATTTTCAAAAGAACAATGCATACTAATAATAATTATTTAACCCCTTAGCATTTAAACTGGCCATGTCCAGCTCAAATATTCTCCCTGTTTTATGTTCAAACTTATCAAATTCATCTTCTCACACCTGCCTTACAATGCCATCCTAAAAATAAAACAACCACATCATCAAAAGTTCAAAGCTACAAGATAATGTATGATTAACTCAAAACAACATGAATAAATGAGCATTACATTTAACATAATAATCTGAATGCTAAAGGGTGAATATAATACCATTCAAGAAGTAAAAAGTTTTCTTACCCTCAAAATTGTGAATGGATCTTGGACATTTTTCTTCCAATGGAACCACTACATTTTCATGAGTTTTTAAAATTTCTCTCAGGCAGCTAAGAAAAAAACAGAAAATTATATAAAACCTGACATATTTCACTAATAATAATTCTTTTTTTTACTATAGGTATAATCAGATCAGATCATCATTTAATATCCATTGTCCATGCTGGCATTGGTTGGACAGTTTCACCAGAGCTGTCAAGCTGGGGAGCTACACCAGACTCTAGCCTGATTTGGCATGGTTTCTATGGCTAGATGCCCTTCCTAACACCAACCACTTTATAGAGTGTGTTGGGTGCTTTTATGTGGCACCACATGAGCACTTTTATATAACACTGCCATGAGTGCTTTAAATCAGTCCTTAGACTAGGTGAGTGGGGCTGTCGATTAGAATTGACCCTAGTGTTCAAATAGCATGTCTTTCAATGACCCTGAGAGGATGAAAGGCAAAGTCGACCTAGGCAGAATTTGAACTCAGAACATAAAGCCAGATGAAATGCTGTTAAGCATTTTGTCCAGTGTGCTCATGATTCTGACAGGACTGACATTTAGGACTACCTGTCCGTTTGGATCGTTCGCCTTGAAAAAAATCAAAAATACAGAGAATAAACTGTAACAAAATCTGAGGTAAAATTCCTAAGGCGACTGAACTGACTATTTATCGTCATTCATTCCAGCAGCTTATGTAGTCAAATACCATGCTCTACACTAGTTTAAACTATCCCAGTAAATAGTGAAATAGAAATCTTGATGTCAAGACACCACTGTACATCCATAAGCAGCATGTCCATTTTGTACACTCAAAATCACAGAAGTGACACAATTTATAGTTAAAAGGAAATTAAAGAAGGTTTCTCATTGCTTTTACTAGTCAAATGATAAACGAATGGGAATATGTATCTTGATATCAAAGTCAAATGAAATTTGTGCAAAAGGGAACAAAAAAACAAAGAAGTAAACAGCTATTCAATTACCTGTTAATACTAGGAAGTAAATCTACCAAAATCTCTGCACGTTTTCTATTCAGCACCATCATAGAAGGCTGCTTGCAATGGTCTTTAACCAGACAGTGGTAGCCACTAGAATGATCTTCTTGACCAAACAACGATGTCATGGGAATCTGTAGCTGATAATGCAAAAAAAACTGCTTTATAGTCTTTAAAGATAAAAAGTGTTTGGAAAGGCAAGCACCATTTTTTCATACAATACAGTGTACATATTATATAAATTAACAGCTAAAATATTTTATATGCATGAAGTAAGACACTAGGAATGCCAAGGAAAAGACTATCTTTTCATGTAATATAGTGTGCATATTATATAAATTAGCAGCTAAAATGTTTTTATAAGTATGACATAAGACTAGGAACACTAATTTGAAGTAGAGCTCCAGCATCCACTAAATATAGGCCACTACAGGACTCAACCCTTTCGTTACCATATTTATTTTGAGAAGCTCTGTCTCTTTCTATTATTTTAAATTATAACAAGGAATTTAGTAAAATAACTTAATGTAAGGAGCATAAACTGTGACTAAGGTTTGATGGAAGATTTCAATTCAAAACTTATGAAAACACGACATTTGTACTATAGAGCCAGAACTGGTTTCAGCCGGGTTGGTATCGAAAGAGTTGAACCAAAAATCCATCTCTTGCAGGGAGACAGCACTGCCGATGACAAATACATAACATCAAACAATCTGCTTAGTCAAAACAAGTACTATGAATGTTATTGGTATAAACTAACACCTCAATCTCTTTAACTCCAACATATAAAATTAATGATTTCTAATTTTAGCACAAGATCACAAGTGTTAGTAGATGTGTGGATTTGATTAAATTAACCCAATATATTACAATCACTCATTTTTATCAACCCCAAAGGATGTATAGCAAAGTTGACCATGGCAAGTTTTGAACTTGGAATGTAACTAAATATTACTCCATTTGTCTGAACTGTTTAGGCATTGAGCAACCATTCATTAAGAAAGGGTCATAAATCCAGGCTTTCATACTGTTAGTGAATCATCATTTAACATCCACTTTTCCTAGCTACATAAACCAACTAGACTTTATGACAGAGCACACAGAAAAGAAAATTAACTTCAAATGTTTTCATAAGCAAAAACCAATTTACAAAATTTCCTATATTTGATTAGCACTAAATGAAAGAAAAACACCATTATGATTATTGGTTGACAGTTATGCCCATATTGCCCTTTTTTAGTTATAAAAACTAATACAGTTTTGACTCATATATATAACCCTTTAGCATTCAGATTTTTCTGTCAAATGTAATAGCTATTCATTCAAAGGGTTTTTAATTTATTATGCACAATCTTGTAACTTAGAGATTTTGATGATGTGATTATTTTTAGAATGACATAGGATAGGTGTGATAGTCCAGATCTAGCTGGTTTGAGCATAAAACAAGAAGAATATTTGGGTCTGATATTGGCCGGTTTAAATGCTAAAGGGTTAAACTGGCAAAAGACCAAAACATGGACACAACACACCTTTACTACCATACTGCATGCAGTACAACTACCGCACATTATGAAATATAGTACAGAATCACACAAGACCGTGACAAATATCACTCGTCTACCTTTGAGGGATCTGTGGGTGTCACTTGAGCATTTGACAGGAATTGATAGGGCCAAAGACTGCCTTGTGCTCCAGTGCCTTCTTTGGTGTAGTTCCTATAGCTGGATGCCCTCTCTAATACCAACCACTTTACAGTGTGTACTGGATGAATAATTCATACCACCAATACTAGTGAGGCAGTCATGTAATAGTTTGTAAGACTACCAAATGTAATATAAATAAAATAAAAGTGATAATAAAATACCTGTCCATAACCAATATATTAATCTTACCTGATGCATTGGTCTGAGAAACAAAACTCGTGATATATCAGAAGGCAATGGAGAAAGCTCTTTGATAACCTGGTCTTCCAACAGTTTTTTGCACTGTGCAAAAGATATCCTGGACAACTTGGGACACTTCCCAATGGAGATCTTCTTCAACACACGACATGCACTACCTAAAAGATAAACAAAAAAATTATATATTAATAAGTATGGAATTTGGTGCAGCTCTGCAGCTTACCAGTTTCAGTCAAGCTGTCTAATCCATGCCAGCATGGAAAGCAGACGTAGTAAAGATTTCTATTTACAAATATATATTAATATATATAATATATATATATATATATATATATCTATATGGGAGAGAAGGTAAGTTGATTACATCGACCCCAGGGTAGCCACTTTTCCTTTACAAAATAACCACTTTGTATGATTTTTAGGTGTGTAACAACAACAGCTGAAACAACAGAGGGTCATTAAAGACAACACTGTTTGTGTGATGGAAAGACCTCTGTGTTGGTAAACACAGTTAGTGTAAAGAGATGACATCTACTGGGTAAAATCTTCATATGTTCAGGGGCAATACTTACAAGAGGTTAATTTTACGACATACTTTCTAAAACAGCATTTAAGTTTGCTATATTATAATGCTGAGGAAAGTGGCGAGGTGGTGGCAGACAAAACAGCAGCATTTTGTCCATCTTTACATCCTGAGATCAAATTCCACTGAGGTCAACTTTGCCTTTCATCTTTTCTGGGTCGATAAAATAAGCACCAGTTGAGCATTTCTTCACTGAAATTGCTGGCCTTGTGCCAAAATTTGAAACACCAATATGCTGAGGATACCATTTTAAAACATTATTTAACCCTTTATTTAGCATTCAGATTACTGTAACATGTAATGCCTGTATATTCACATTTCATATAATTGATCATGTATTATCTCATAGCTTTGACATTTCAATGATGTAATTGTATATTTTTAGAATGACATTGTAGGGTAGGTGTGAGATGCTGAATCTGGCCAGTTTGACCATTTAGGGCTGGATATGGCCAGTTTAAATGCTAAAGTGTTAAGACAATAACAATGTGAGAACACCATTCAAACAGCATAAGGATTTAGTTTAGAATGTTTTATTCTTTTATATACACCAGTATTAATGTATACAAGATAAGCTCTAAACTTACACGAGACGGTAGCCAGATTTGGACAGTCAAGAAGGCAGAGATTTGTTATTCCAACCATATGCAATGTCAGGGTTGTCAGAGTCTTGGACTGAACTCCAAGTACCTACGAAAAAATATCAGAAAATAAAAGCAATCATGTCACATTTTGAGAGCAGCATCTTATATTTTACAAGCTATGAAAAAGAGACTACTATAATGGCAAAGATATATTATATGATTTTCTTTCTCAGACACAAGTCCTTTGTGTGAAATGTGAAAGATATGATTAATAAACTCTTTACCCAATAAATTATTTTTATTCTTTTTCTTTTATTTTACTTGTTTCAGTCATTTACCACAAAGCCACACCTGTGCCTATTTGCACATATTCTATCATAACCTATTACTACCCTTTCACAAACTGCAAACTCTGCCAGTGAGAATTGAAATTAGAAATTCTTCCAGTTTTCACTTTGCAGGGTATGTATCAACAATATAGACAATACTTTGTTGTGATGGTCAGAATGATTGGCACTATCGAAGGTAAAGATAAAACACTAATATAGTGGTAGATTCTCAGCTTCTAGGTGGTAAGTTCTAATCAGATGTATCAATATTGTTTTACTGATTACAACTTGTTTGGTTTTAGTGATTACAACTTCTGGATGAAAGTCTGTCTCTGACAGAATACTGAATTATTTTAGGGAGAGATTTCTTTCGCATTTACTTAAGGTTAAAGTTGAGCAGTAGACTAATGTTTTCTTATGCTAAGTAAACAACTAGGTCCAACAACTGAATATTCTACTGAGAAGTTGGTAAATCATATCCTGTTTTTAGCACTGGTTTGTATCCAACACAGTTGCTGTTTAAAAATTCCAATCTTCCTAACTTTAAATAAGTACTGCACAATAAGAATATCTTATAGCTATCAGTCATGTCAATACAACAAAACTGACAAGTGCTTCGTTGACTAATAACACTGAATTCAGTATATCCTTAGAAAAAGCAGGGCCACACCATGTTGCCTTGTTTTAAATATATTATATAAAGACCCAGACTTAAGTGATGCAACCCTCTACAGATCAAATGGCTTATGAAATTCCCCAACATGTTTTCTTCTCTACTATGTTACTAGGCACAGTGGAGGCGCAATGGCTCAGTGGTTAGGGCAGCGGACTCGCGGTCATAGGATTGCGGTTTTGATTCCCAGACCGGGCGTTGTGAGTGTTTATTGAGCGGAAACACCTAAAGCTCCACGAGGCTCCGGCAGGGGATGGTGGCGAACCCTGCTGTACTCTTTCACCACAACTTTCTCTCACTCTTACTTCCTGTTTCTGTTGTGCCTGTAATTCAAAGGGTCAGCCTTGTCACACTGTGTCACACTGAATATCCCCGAGAACTACGTTAAGGGTACACGTGTCTGTGGAGTGCTCAGCCACTTGCATGTTAATTTCACGAGCAGGCTGTTCCGTTGACTGGATCAACTAGAACCCACGACATCGTAAGCGACGGAGTGCCAACAACAACTAGGCACAAATGGATCGTATCTAATGAGCATGTCAATGCAAGGTGATCATTCCACCTATCAGAACTAGCAACCAAATCACATTTTAAATGGTGATGGATACATCAAATGAAGTGGGTCGGGATGCACTATGTCAGAATAAAAGATGGAAGGGTCATGACTAGAATATCTTGTCATATATCTGCTCAACCAGGAAACACATGGCGCTAAACAACAACCATTTGTATTTAGTGATGGCTCACCTGAATGTGATCTTCTTCCTGTACAGGATCACTGGTGCTGGTAGCTTGGTCACAGGTGTTCATTTTACGTTTGACTGACTTACGCGTATAGCTGTACTTCGGACCTGATCTAGCAGTCCATCCTGACTGCACTGAATTTGAAGTGGATGACGACGACGACGATGATGATGCAGTACGAGCAGAACCACTGCTTCTGCTGCTGCTGCTGCTACCGGTATTTTGAGAATTGTTGCTACTAGTTGCTGCTGCCGATGAGGATGATGATGACGACGATGATGATGATGTTCTCTCACTTCCACTGGCATTCTCAGCTGAATGTGAGGCTGACTTAGTGGCATCCTCATTCTCTTTTGCTTTCTTTGTAGTCTCTCGAATTTCTTCGCTGACAGCTTGGCAAGACTGGTTCATTTTGACAGGGCCACTGCCAGAAAATGATGATGATGACGATGATGGTGATGATGATGAAGAGGAGGAAGCGGAAGGTAATGAAGATGAAAGCAATGGTAAGGGTGAACTATCACAGCCTTTTTTGGACTTAGTTGTTGTCTTGGCACTGCTCTTCAGGACTGTTCTGAAACCACTCCGAAGGCACTTCCCTTTCGGTGACATTGTCGACACGGTCGGAATCCCATTTCCCTCACATTTTACTTCTAAGCGAGCTTCAGCAGAATGAGAGATGCAAGAACTCGAAGGCAGGTTGTTTTCATTGAATGTACAGCACTTACTACTGTCGCTATGGTTTCCGCTGACTAAGGCATCGGTATCAGCAGAAGATTGCATATTATCCCCTATTGCTGGTGGGACATCAGCTGATTTATCACAGGTTGGTGGCGCCACATCGAACACCATGTCTGAAGATGTCGATGACGATGTAGAAGGCTGAGGTTCAGAGACAGGAGAACAACTTTCAGAGGATTTTGCATTTGCAGAATGTTTGTCTTTTTTGTAAAGGAACTTATGAAAATATTTCTTACCGGATGAGGATCCGTTACACCTGTGCATGTGGCTGGTGGTAGTGCTTGAGCTGCACTCTCCTCCAGAAATTGCAGAGGAGGCTGACAATTTTTCTGAAAAGGCTTTGTTAGATGAACGTGACTTGGCACATTCTCCTTCCGTTTCTCCTCCTGCCGATGAAGGACAGCAATCATCCAGCTCTCTCATCCTTTTCCTTTGAGCCATATTCATTAAGTTTTTCTTGTGTTTCCCTTGTAACCACTGATTGGCACTGTTGTGACTCCTAACATCACTGACATTATTACAACAATTTCGAACATTACTACGACTACTACTACTACTACAACAATCATCACCAATACTATTGTTTTCATTACTACTGCTACTACAACTACTACTACAATGGCCACCTATTCCATCTTTCCCCTTGCTACTACAACTATTACTACTACTGTTGCTGCTGCTGCCACCACTGTGGGTGCATTGTTTCGAGGCTGAGGATCCACTTCCAACAGATGGAATGCTAGCGTTGTTTACAAAGTCAGACTTGCAGATATTCAAGCCACTTGTTGAGGGCTGAGCAGATGATGTATCTGTGGAGATAACACGAACTGAAGGAGTGTAGCAGGTGTATGCTCCTTTGGAGTGCAGGTCAGATTTCGTGGTACGCTTACTAGTCTTCTCTGCAGAACACTTTGTCACTTTGGTGTTTTTATGACCTGAAATGAGGTTCAAAAATTCTAATTAAATAATCATTTGACTAGCGGGAATTTACCAACAAAACTGTTTCAATAATATCCTTTTTTTTTTTTTATGAGGAAAATAAATACATCAGCGTACTATATACAGAGAAATGTGATGTCAGAGACAGGAGCAGGGCTTTGCAAGAGACGAAGTAGTGTCATGCCAGAGATAGAAGCAACAGTTTGTGTATTGTGGGGGGAGAAAGAGAGGGAGGGAGAGAGAGGAAGAGAGAGGGTGAGAGAGGG
>NC_068981.1:90531997-90543965 GCF_001194135.2 Octopus bimaculoides
GAGAGAGAGAGAGAGAGGGAGAGAGAGGCAGTATTATACTAGAGAAAAAGGCAGAGAGAGAGAGAGAGAGAGAGAGAGAGGAAGCTTTATGGTAGAGATAGAGGAAATTTTATGCTAGACACAAACGTGTCTTATGCTAGAGACAGAGGTAGTGTTATGCAAGAGAGAGAGAGAGAGAGGAAGTGTTATGCTAGAGACAGAAGAAGTTTTATGCTAGAGACACAGGTATCTTATGCACGCATACGAGAGAGAGAAAGAGAGAGAGAGGTAGTGTTATGCTAGAGAATGAGGATGAATTACACCAGAGAAAGAGGCAACAGTATTTAGCTAGCCTCTGTTCTTTTAGGAATACCTGTTTTTTAAATCATCATTTTTTAAAAATTTTAAATATGTCAATATACAAAATATTCTAAGATAGATTTTATATTGCATAATAAAATACATACAAAATATATTTTAAAGCAGTTAATAGAATTTAGTATTTAGACAACATTAACAATAGCAAAATGCAAGAAGCAGTGAAGTACCAAATTAGAAGTTTTGTTGTATTTAGAGCTATGTCTGTTTATAGTCTGAGTTCATATCTGACATTGCCTTTCATCCAAATTGATAAAATACACACCAGTCAAGTACAAGAAATAAATAAAATTCTCTTCACACTTTGTGGTCTTGAACTATTGTTGAAAACCACTATTCAGACAACATAGAAAAAATAGTATTGTATGGGTAGAGGTCATGAATTCAATACAAGGTTAAACATGTTTTTGCTCTAATGTTTTCATAAAAAGTTTAAGAGGATTTGGTTTTTCTTTAGTATAAATTTACACACTATTATGTCTTCCTACTGCTAACCACTCAACCATCAAATAAACTGTAGATGAGATAAGCAGGATAATGTAAGTATTCTGTTCATTAATACAATGAAATGACTTCAGTAAAGATTGAATGCATGACCACAAAGTGAATAGTACAGCATATTTACCACAATTAAGCTACACTAAAACAATTGTGTGATGAGAAATGTTAGAAAATCAGGGAAAAGAACAGGTAATCTAAAATCCTAATGATCCATAATGTCAGTGCTCGGCTCTAGTATCTATAACATTAACCCTTTTGTTACTGTATTTATTTTGAGATGCTCTGTGTTTCTTTCAATTACTTTAAATATAACAAAGAATTTAGTAAAATAACTTAGTTATTATTCAGTTAGTGTTAGGAACATAAAATGTGACTAAGGTTTGGTAGAAGATTTTAATTCAAAACTTATGGAAACAAGACATTTGTACTCAGAGCCAGAGTTGGTTTCAGCCGGGTTGGTAACGAAAGGGTTAAACAAATGAAAGATTTTTTTTTTTCTCCAGATAGGAGGCTAATCTGTCTTAGAGTTGTTGTTGCTTATGGTGAATTTTATCATTCACAGCAGACTCAGCAGCAAATAGCCCAAAGCTATAATGGAAGTTACTTGCTGAAGGTGCCAAACAATGAATGGAATCTAAAAGCACATGGTTTTGAATCAAGCTTCTTAATGGCACAGCCATGCCTGCATCTATTATCATCATCATTTAGCATCCGTTTCCCATGGTGGCATAGGTTAGATGGTTTGACTAGAACTGGTACGCCAGAGAGCTCTCCAGCTTACCGGTTATAGTCAAACCATGGTTTGGTTTCTATGGTTGGATGCCCTTCATAAAGCAAACCTCTCCACAGAGTGTACTGGATGCCTTTAATGTGTCACCAGTACAGGTACCGTTTACATGTCACAAGTGCCATTTACATGTCACCAGCACTGGCCACGAATACAATTTCACTTAGTTCAAAAGGTCTTCTCAAGCATAGCAAATCACCAAAAGTCTTAGTTACTTGTCATCACCTCTGTGAGACTATCAACGTCTCTGCGAGACTCAATAAATAAATAAATAAAGTTAGTAATGTTCCAAATTCTTGAATTAAAAAAAATTCTAGACATGCAAAGGCATGAGATATTCAAGTAAGAAATACGGTTTCAGAAAGGGGTTTCTTAAAAAATTAAAAAAATCGTTAATTACATCACACGAATAATGAAATACTTACCAAAATGATGGTTGACCCGTTTGTTTGCAATGACAGAGGTACAACAACAAGTATGATTAAGTCCTGAGGGACCAGCCTTAACAGCTGAGTACAAGTTGTTCTGCTCTGTCAGATAATTGTGATTATTACCCATAGCCAGTTGGTTAGGCACATGTCTGTTTGAACTGCTGTCCCCAGGTTCAATTCTCTGCCCATCTTCAGAAGATGACTCACCATCTTGACTTTTCTTATCATTGATTTCACATGATTTCTGACCGCTGCTAGAATTTTCTTTACTACGTAGAAGACTATTTTTCTTCCCACTCTGTTTTGGAACTGAATCAGAACTGTTACCGGCAACATTGGTGGCGTAATCCTGCTGAGATGGTGCTACACAGTTCTGACTGGTTGAAGGTGTAGAACACTGACAAGTGGAGATGGGATGTGACGAACAATGTACAGGTGATTGATGGGGGGAAGAATCTCGAGAGAGTGGGAGTGGTGACTGTGAAGTTGAGTGTTCAGGCAATAGCGGTGGTGACAATGGTTGTGCTGATGTTGCCAATGGTGCAAGTTGGTCAGGAGGTGGTGGTAAGGGTGGTGGAGGTTGTTCCGGTGAAGGTGGCAACGGTGGGGGTGAAGGTGGCAATGGAGGAGGTGACATTTGAGGAGGAGGGGGAGGGTATGCTGCTGCTTCAGCTTCTGCATTGTTGTGTTGAGGTTCTGCTTCTGCAGGTGCTGCTGCTGCTGGAGGCACAGGAGCAGCTTGAGCTGGAGGTTGGTCCCCTTGATTATTTGCAGCCCCAGCACCTGCAGCATTTGGTTGGTTATGGGCATCGGCTCCATTATTCTGTACAAGAGCAGATGAAACTCCAAGCCCAGTCCCGGCACTAAGGCCAACTCTGTTAAAAGAAACAAACAAAAAACACCTTAACCCTTTAGCATTTAAACTGCCCATATCAGACTGAAATATCCTACCTGTTTTATGTTCAAACTAGCCATATCTGACCCCTCACATGTAAAAATAAACATTCACGTCATAGAAATCTCAAAGCTACAAGTTAATGCATGATTAAGTTCAAAACAAAGTGAATGAATAAGTATTACATTTGGTAGAGTAATCTGAATACTAAAGGGTTAAGTGACATAACTAAATGCTACTTTAGTAGTTATTTAATTTATGCACATTTATTGCTATTATGATGACACCCTTCCTTCAGATTTGAATGAGATCCTCTTTTATTTTTTATTTTTTACTTGTTTCAGTCATTTGACTGCAGCCATGCTGGAGCACCGCCTTTAGTCGAGAAAATCGACCCCAGGACTTATTCTTTGTAAGCCTAGTACTTATTCTATTGGTCTCTTTTTGCTGAACCGCTAAGTTACGGGGACGTAAACACACCAACATCGGTTGTCAAGCGATGGTGGGGGGACAAACACAGACACACAAACACACACATATATATATATATATATATATACACATATATATAAATATACGATGGGCTTCTTTCAGTTTCCATCTACCAAATCCACTCACAAAGCTTTGGTTGGCCCGAGGCTATAGCAGAAGACACTTGCCCAAGGTGCCACGCAGTGGGACTGAACCCGGAACCATGTGGTTGGTAAGCAAGCTACTTACCACACAGCCACTCCTGCGCTTATGTAAAAGTCTGCCATCCTATCAATGTTATAACTATACATTGACACTAAAAAAAAACTTAATTCTAGATCTGTTCAAATTTACACAACGAAGCCTTTTGGCCTAAGTAAATTTTGTTTTATTTTATAACAATCCATTAAACCATTCTGCTGTAGTGAAGAGCAAAAAGTGAAACACACTTCAGGGAAATTAAGGGAGATAAAAATGAGTACAAAAAAAAAAACACACTCACCTTGCACAGCCTTTTGGTGGTTCTCTCAGCATAAATTCTAAATGTAGGGACAACAAAGATGGAAGCATTGGTATAAATGCATTTAAATCTTCAAGCCGTATTGCATGGCATCTTCTGAGATGTAAATTTTTCAAGTTTGACCAGCAATTGGTATCTGATAAATGTAAAAGGGGGGGAAAAAAAATTGCATTTTTACACAAATTCAGAAGACATCAACTAATATACACAAAAGTATATCTAATTAAAAGCTATCTATAATAAAGTTTATGGGAAGCACTTGAGTTTTTATAATCAATAATCATCTTCATATGTTATGCCAACTGGTATGGATTATCATGGACTTCCATGCCCTTCTGTCTCACACTCAATTTAGTATATTATTGGGTTGGTCCTCTTTGAAACCAGATGGTAAAACCATTAATTACCAGTCATAAAGTTATTTCTTTCTTTGTCTTCTCTGATTTCTTCTTCCTTTCAGTTTCTTGGTTGTCACCAAGTCCTCAAGGTTTTTCTTTCTTTTCATATGATGTCCAGTGAACTGAGCTTGTTGTTTCTGTATGTTGTCGTGAAGCTTTCTGGTGGTCTTTGCTCATTTGCATAGAACACTTTTAGGTTTTTATTTAAGAGGCACATCTGTGCAGTATTGATGAGCTTTTGTACTTAGTTTGATAATTCAGGTTACACAACCATATGTTAGGATGGGTTCTATATATACTAAGACGCATAAATATTCAGACTTTATATAATACAGGTAACCAATGACAGAAAATCAGCTGAACATTGCTTTGCACTATTAATAAGTACACATATGAATGTGTCGAGCAACTATGAATATTAAGACAATTCAATTCATATGCTTCAATTGTTGTTTTTGATATTTGTTATTCAACTGTAGTAAGATTTGAAACCGAATCGACGAACTGCCAAGTTAAAATCAAGGCTTAGTAACAGCCTTTCATGTGATCAGTTCTGAGTTATAAACCAGCCAGCACTCAGACATCATGTGATGCATCTTTCTAGAGGCCTATAAACAGGCATGTTTTTAGCACAAACTTTGCAGTGTGTCAAGGACAGCTGGGCGATAATGCACCTCCACTCTTATCAGGTATATCTGCGCAGAGACCAGCCAATTCACTTTCACACATCTCACTTCTTCAGTTTGTGGTCAGTCACAGCTAAGCTAGTCACACTGCTTTTGCTGCTTTTAACAGTCATTATCATGGCTCTTACTCAACCCAGACATGCCGTAATGGTTCAATGACATGAATCCAGCATGGTGTATTTTCTCCTGTCTTGGCAGCATAACTACAGAGCCTTGTTCATCAACTATTTGTAAGAGCTAAATAATATTCCTTCCAGCGTGTAAACTTTGTTGTTGCAATTTCTAATTCATGATCAACATGAAAATTATTTGTGCAGTGAAATAAAGTTCTGCTAATCATTCACAGATGTATATTCATTATACACAGCCTGAATCCAACACAACTACATCATCTCACATCTTTCATCATTTGTCTCTCGTGACAACCATCTATTATGCCACATGACACAACTTTGAATCTTTTCCACCTCCTTTCATAATATTTGCGTAACATGACAATAAAGCTAAATTTCACTGAAGATCTTAGATTACATATAAAAACATTGAAAAGAGTTATAAAGTGAAAATGAAATTGTGTTGATGTTCATAGTCTTTTAAAGGACATTGGTCATTTAAATGAAATGAACCTGCAAATCTGAAAAGCAGCCAACTATTTTAGAACACAAGAGTCTGACATGGACCCAAGTCTGTACAGTATCATATTAACCCATTACCTCCCATAATTCTATTAACTGGAATTTTTTTTATGAAACTTTGATTTCTAGCATAAAACAGCCTTAGAAACACGCTGGAATGATCAAAATAACATTTCAAAATAATATTTTAAATAGAAATAAGCGAGATTTTGGGTGAAAAATTAGCAAACCTCATTTAAATATCAGAGAAATATACCTAGCAGATATAGCAAAAAGGTTAGATATGTGTAAATATTGACAGATAATTATGAAATTTGTAATTTTTAAGTGATCTCATATGAGATCACTGGTAGGTAATGGGTTAAGGTGAGCTTTATGATAACTCAGAACACTGATTTCAAATAAGCTTATCTCACATTATACCCGAATGCTAATGTCAGATTCATTGTGCTTTAAAATATCTTTGAAACTGAATGTGAAAAAATTGTGACATTAGAATAATATGAAATCTTTTTTGTTAAATTATGAGAAATAAAAATCAGTGAATAAAAAAAGAAATTCAATTTTAATTCTACATTATTGTTGAACTGAAAAACAAAATGATTCACTAAATTAAATTCTAAGATAATTTTAGTTGGTTTCAAAACAATTATAATTTTTGTAAAGATAGATAAGATGATTTTGTAAGGTTAAAAGCCTTTTCTACTCAACTTCACTCAGTAGCCATAGGGTTCAATAAATTCAAAATATATTCTAATTAATAACCTAACACTTTTAAACTCGCAGCCACTGTACCTCTTAACTAAATTAAAAAAATATATTATCACCTGGATGAAACCAAGAAGTTGGGTAATGAAGATGAGGACAATTATAGATTTCCATATGGCTAACAGATGGAAAACAACGTCCCACTGCCTTCATCCCAATATCTGTGATCATAGCTGGATTTTCTTGTACTTCAACCAGACCTTCTGTTAGAAGTTCTTCAGCAGTCCATTTACCTAAAAATAATAAGTAAATATAGTTTATGTCTAAAATTAAAATTACAAAGAAATAGAAATGGAGGCATTCTAAAGAGTATACATATATCATATTTTTTCTGTTATTTCTATTTCTAGCTTGGTAGAATGATTGAATAACAGTACTGTTGGCTTACCTGGTTCAGGGAAAGAGTCTACAAAACCTAAAGTTAAAGACTTGAAATTTGGGAATGTAACTTCAGCCATAGTGAGGGCAGAGAAGAGGTTGTCCTTTGTTAGAGATGGCTGCACACAGAGATCGGTTAGTCTAGAAAGAAGGAGAAAAAGTTATCAAAACATTGAAGAAAATATGTAGGGAAAAAAATGTAAGAAATAAAATATCTTAACAGTTCATTACATAATTAATAATGACGTCACCACTTTGTGATCTCGTCCTTAAAGTTCAATGAATCAATTCCAATAGTTGTTGCTTTTTAGCTCTCCATGTCAGCCCTAGCTGAGCAGGCCTATGATAAAAAGCTATCCTTTAACAACTATCCAATTTTATCTAGGATTATATTATAGAAGGTGTCCTGCTCTTAAGATGTAGGGTGTGACTTGAAGATTTGGCTGCTACTTCTAGCAGGTCAAGTTATTATGCAATGTCTCCCTCATTGGCTCATCAGTCTCAGTGGTAGAGGACATAGATGTGACTACTGAGCACAAGGGCTGGTTTCATAAGAGTCCGAAACAAATGATCATCTGTGCCTAAGTAAACAACAGCTTTCATTTCTTTCAAATTTCTGAAAGTCAACCTGAATCATATTCACCAGTGTGTTCTTTATGACAGAACATGATTTGCAGAGCTTTAGCTACTATTTATAGTAGGTTGAGTGAAACATAGAGCCAGTCTTTCTATCATCAGTAGATATAACATTTCAAAAGTCCATCTTATAGCTGTTTCAATGAGTATCTGAGATGGATTACAAGATGTTATATATCTTTATGTAACACTAGTAATTTCATTTGTACAGGAGGTTAAAATACTAAACTACTGACTACATGGTTAAGAGTTCAAACCTTACCATCAAGAATCATTAAATTAAGCTAATGAGTAAGGTACATAACTTAGAATGTTATGTCTGATAAAAAGAAATTTTAATTCTACTTCACTTTTGGCTAACAAAAAGAAAGCACCTAGTTGTAAAACATATTTCCCCAACATTTAAAAATAACCCATCTCATTAAGCATTCACATAAAACAACATTAATTAGTTCTATTACAGTAAACCTATGGCATGGAGGCTAAAGTAGCAAGGATTCAACGAGCCATATGATTAGCATTCTTACTGAGGCCATTTCATTTTTGTTGCTGAAGATATTGTCCTTAGACTAGAATTACATAATTCATTAAAGAATCTCTGTCTTTAATGTGGTCTATGTACACTAAAGAAAATAAGGTTATTGAGGAAGATTTAGCTGTTATATTTTGAGTGCCAGAGTGCCTATGTAGATGTTCCACTATCAACTTACAACAAGTTGATCAAATGTGGATGGAAGTTTCTAGGGCTGCTCTAGTGTCACTCAGAGAATCGGGGCTGCTAAACACAACAGCTAGAAAAATTAATAGTTTATGGCATACAAAATCAGGTAAACCTGTACACAATCTCAAGAGGAAAAAAGTAGTCAGTTCATTTAACCAATAAGTTAATAGAAAATTAAGAAAAGTGAATAAAAAACAGTAAAGAAAGAAAGGTTTCGTACTTTGCTTCACAGGTAATAATTAGAAAACCAAGATCCACTTCCAAAGCATGTTTACAGGCACCAAATGTAATAGCCTGCAGGTTTCGAAAGCCCTGTACACGCCAACTGTCATCCACAATGTGTTGAATTAGTCCACCTAGGATAAAAATTACATAAAAATGTATTAAGATGATATATTTATAAAAGTACAGGTGAGAAGAATATCAAAATTCTCTAACAAATTCAATTTTAGTCCTTTACTAAATAATTACCAGTTATTGGTGTTGCAGACAAAACTTCTTGAATGGTATTCAAATCTTTTCAAATGATATTCCTGTGCTATATACATACACACATAAATACATACATACATGTATACACACACCCACACAAATATACACAAACACATATATACACACACACATATATATACACATACACATCTACACACATATACACTTTACACACACAATGAGGCAGAAGAGGAAACAGATGCAGTGTGCAAGAGAGATGACTGCACTGGTTTGGCTTGTGATGTGGATGGATGCCAACAGCTCCATAAAGAAGTGCCAATCTCTCAAAGTAGATGGAACATGTGGAAGTGGGAGACCCAGGAAGGCATTGGACAAAGTGCTGAAAGGGAGCACAGGATGCTGAACTTTTCAGACAAAATGACAAAGAACCAAGATGCCTAGCATCTTGCTGTACTCAAGAAGACCCCCCCCCCCATACACCACAGCAGAAGTGCTAAGGCCACTTCCTCTGGTGAAGAGGATTGGCCTGCAAGAGTCCTGTGCCAGTGCTACGTAAACGTGCTTGTGCGGTGCCACATAAAAGCACCCAACACACTCTGTAAAGTGGTTGGCATGAGGAAGGGCATCCAGCTGTAGAAACCAGGCCAAGTCAGACTGGAGCCTGGTGCAGCACTCTAGCTTGCCAGCTCTAGTCAAACTGTCTAGCCTATGCCAGCATGGACAACAGATGCTTAATGATGATGATGATGACAAATATACACATACATATATACACACATGCATATATGCCCATATATACATACATATATATATATATATATATATATATATATATATATATATATATATATATATATATATATATATATATATATATACACATACATATACATACATATCCATATATATATACATACATACATATACATACGTACACACATATATATAGAAGGAGACAGCCTCAGAGAAATGCAAATTTTGATAGAAAGGATTGGGAAAATTGAGTTCTGGTATGTGAAATATGGAGGTGATGAAAGAAAGACAGATAGATATATCGAATATGTTTGGATGACAAACAGAATCCAGCTGACAAGATCAGAGGAGCAGAGGCATCTGTCTAGTGACTGCCAGCAACACACACTTCCATTATTCGCAGAGAAAAAAATTTTGAAAAACATGAAAGAAAAATACTCACCTAGAAATGGCACCCTGAGTAGCTCCAAACGTTGAAGTGACTTTGCCATAGCCAAAGATGTGATCAGCGGGACATGCCTTAGAGGGTTGATAGGTCCGGCACAATGGGCCATAACAAAAGTCCGCAGGGAGGGAGCAGCAAAGTCACGAAATGGCTGGTGTTGAGTGAGCCGTACAAATCGTAGATACAGGTGCTTCAAAGTTTGCATACGAGGTAATTCAGGTATGACAACCCCAGTGAGGTGCAAGGATGTAATCAAAGGATTTGAAAGAAGGGACAGTTTGTTGTTGCAGAAGATTGGGAAGAAACAGTCACGGTTCTTAAATGTGCCCAAAATTTCAAGCTTGGGGAGGTATTTCAAAATAGCTTCCAACAAGAAAATATCTGAAATTTCGATCCCTTTCAGTTTCGGAGCTGATGACATGGCATGAACGACACCAGGTATACTTAACATATTAACTCCTCGCTGTCTCCGCTGGCCGATGTAATGAGGGTGGAAGCCATAGATGTATTCCAGTTCTGTACACCGTCCGATTAAGTGAGCAAGAGTTGAGTCATGTATTTTATCTGACATCCAGCCATATATACTACCTTCTGTGAAGTCAACCACTCGTCGCAGGCGGAGATGAAGATCAACGGCCTAGAAAAGAAAAATGTTTAAAACAAGAAAAAAAAAAAAAAAATCAACTGAAGCATAAAAGGATTTTGTATCACGCCACTCCCCACTGACTTAACCCTTTAGCATTTCGATTATTCTGTCAAATGTAATGTTTATTCATTCACATTGCCTTGAATTGATCATGTATTATCTTGTAGAGTTGAGATTTTGACGCTACATTTGTTTACTTTTAGAATAAGAACAACATTGCAGGGTAGTTGTGAGAGGCCTGATCTGGTCAGTTTGAACACAAAACAGGTAGAATATTTGGGTCCGCTATGGCAGGTTTGAATATCAAAGTGTTAATAACTATCATTTCTAATATAGGCACAAGGCCAGAAATATGGGAGGAGAGAAAAATCACAGTTTGATGATCACTTATTCTGATGACTGCTAGCTTTTCAGTAATTATCTTTCATATAATTTGGTTTCTGTAGTTTATCACCACTTATAACTAAATATTGACTGTTGTAAACCTGAAAGACCATAGCTTTTGTGGATAAACACTTGGCATAGGGAAGGTTACTGACCTGGTAGTTTACATTTAATGACCCTGAAAGGATGAAAAGCAAAGTTGACCTTGGCAGGATTTGAACTCACAATGTAAAGAGCTAGAACAAATTACACTTTGTCTAATGCTCTAATAATTCTGCCAGTCCCACATCCTCTCTCCCAACTAACAAAGGCAGAAAGATACAATTAGATTATCTTCAGTACTTAACCAGTAGGGTACCGACACAGAAAGACAAATGTCAACCTTGGCAGGAATTGAATAAAGGGATGTAACTAAATTCCACAAAACTGTTTTTTCTGCTTCTTTGCTAATCCAATGCTCTTTTCTTGTTGCGGATGCTGCTACTGATGATGATGAAGTATAAATAAACTATATCAATGACATTTTTAACTAAATGCTCTCAAAAGATTATTTACCTTATTACTATTTTGCCTTTTATAATAAAGATCTCTATCCTTCTATATTTGAAATAAACCCTGGTGTTACCGAGAGGTTTCATTGCATGTTAGTTTTCAAGACACAAAACAGTATTTACAAGATTATTACTCTTTTTGGATAGCAGTCTATTGGAGATTTTGATACGTTTTCAGTACAAAAATTAAGAAATATAGGCGCAGGAGTGGCTGTGTGGTAAGTAGCTTGCTTACCAACCACATGGTTCCAGGTTCAGTCATCAATGACTTTTGGGACACCCTGTGTGTGCGTGTGTTTGTGTATATATATATATATATATATATATATATATATATAAACCCCTTCAGGTAGATGGCCCTGCTCAGTATGTAGAAAAGGAGTAGGTAGTAACTCTATAAGATGTACCCGGTGCAAGCTATGGACACATAAGAGGTGCAGCAACATCAAAGGCAGGTTAACTAGCAAGTTAGTTTTTGTTTGTGGCAGATGTTCAGGTGCAATAAAGACTGCAAACAAACAGGAAACAACTTCTATCTCATTCCAGGGTGAA
>NC_068981.1:90544707-90544986 GCF_001194135.2 Octopus bimaculoides
AGCGTGGCCGTTTTCGTGCGGGTGACACGTAAAAGCACCCACTACACTCTCTGAGTGGTTGGCGTTAGGAAGGGCATCCAGCTGTAGAAACTCTGCCAAATCAGACTGGAGCCTGGTGTTGCCATCCGGTTTCACCAGTCCTCAGTCAAATCGTCCAACCCATGCTAGCATGGAAAGCGGACGTTAAACGATGATGATGATAAATACATATACAAATATATACCTACACACACATAGATGCCTTTCTCTTGACACACTGTTCCTACCCCCCCCCCCCCC
>NC_068981.1:90545012-90553536 GCF_001194135.2 Octopus bimaculoides
CCCCCTCCTGTATTTCCTCCTCTCTGAACTTTCTTCTACATAGGCAATGAAGGACTCTGCCTGAAACATCTTTATTTATAAACTTTCCATCTAAAACTTTCTTCAAGTGTCAAACTAATAATATTCATTGAGAACATGCCTTTCACTTCTGTTGTTTTTTTTGTTTTTTAATTCATTTTTGCGATCAATTTGCCTATATAAATACACACACACACAGTTTGTCTAATTTATGTAAACAAGGAAAAAAGGGACATAAAAGGTATCAACAAACAAATAACACACACATTTCAGACACTATATGTTACATATATGTACACGTTTATACATGCATACACACAAACGTGTATGTGTTCAAGGCATTTGGTTTTCCTTTACCTGTTTGATTTTCTTGCTAAGGCATTCCATTTTAAGAACATCACGGAGTGGTAAATAATCCAAAATACGGCAGATAATCTCCAAAGATAATTCTGCAAGGTAGTCATCAGGTAAGGGCAGCTGCATTTCATACAAGCTCCGAGATTTGGCTAACAGCTGTAAACGTGCACTGCGACGGCGTTGGGGACATTCTGGCATTGGCTGGTCTTCGGCCAGTCCTTGACTGGGAGGTGGGGAAGTAGTAATATCGTCATCAATCTTTAATTTTTTGCATGGAGCCATTTTCACATTAACACACTTTCTTTCCAGCTAGCCTAATGTGAAATTGAACATAAAAGAAAAAAAATTATTTAAAATTTTTATAAATTGAATACATACACAATTAACATTTCATACTGTGAATAAAATTAATCATTAATAATTAAATAAATTATATTTGACATGAAGGTGCAAGAAACTTTTCCTAATCCCATTAAATAATTAACTCTGTGGTCAAACCGTCCAACCCATGCTAGCATGGAAAGCGGACGTTAAACGATGGTGATGATGATTTATTATTTTATTAAACTGTGAGGGTGCATGAGCTAGTGAGATTGTGGTTTTGATTCTTGGAATGAGTGGTGCATTGTGTTCTTGAGTAAAACACTTCATCCCTGCAATCTCTTTAAAATTTTATGTGTGGCATACCATGCACCTGTACAGGTAATCTCACTTTGATGTAGGGAGTGGGTTAATATGTTGTACAAACATTTGATCTTTATAAACAAATCATCTGTGCAGGTTGTCAACAAGAAATTGCAAAACCTTTATCTGTTGTCTACACCGAGAGTCCATAATAGCACAGGAGAAGAAAAATGAGAAAATATAAAATAATAATACTAGTAATTTCTAGCATAAACATAAGGTCACATATTTTAGGCATGGGGATTAGTCACTACTTCAGTATTTGATTACAACAGAACTTGAACTCAGAACAAATACTGCAAAGTATTTTGTCTGACAAACGGCAATTTGGGGAAGGTGTTAGTTGATATATATATATATATACATACATACTACTAATATAAGGATAAAATTTTATTAAAAAATTTTATCAGTGGCCAACATATGAAAAATACCTTTCAAGGTAAAAATTAGAAATACAATTATAAATAAGAGAGAAAGAAAAATTTTCTTTGCCAATATGCTGAAAAATAGACTTTAGATCATCTAACCATATAAAATATTCACTTATATTATTACACCACGTGTCAAAACGAGGAAAGCAAGCTAACAGAAATTCATAAAAATATAGTTATCTCCGAATTGGTTCTGATCTCTGGATTAATCTAAAAAGGATTCTTCCTTCATCAGCGAGGAACACAAAATGGAAATAAATGAAATACTTAGACATACCCATGGAAAAGCAGATGCAAAGTCATGAATACATTTAAGTACCCCAAATATATCCAAATAGAAATTCCATAGCAAACCTCGAAACAAGTGTAGTTGGTCAGGAAACACACACAAGTGGTTAACCAGTCCCGAAGTGAATGAGAATTAATTTACTACTAATATAAGGATTAAATTTTATTAAAACATTTTGCCAGTGACCAGCATATGATAAATACCTTTTAAGGTGAAAATTATAAATACAATTATAAATAAAGGCAAAAGCAAAATTTTCTTTGCCAATATGCTGAAAAATAGACATTAAATCCTCTAACCACATAAAATATTCACTTAAATTATTACACCATGTGTTGGGAGTGAATATTTCATGTAGTTAGACGATTTAGCATCTATTTTTCAGTATATTGGCAAAGAAAATTTTTCTATTGCCTTTATTTATCATAAATAAATATATATATATATGAACCCCAGTACTTGACTGGTAAGACATCAGCATGATTTGAATGTTGAACAAAAAGAAATGAGTGTAATTTAGGCACAAGACCAGCAATTCTGAGGGTAGGGGTAAGTTGATAGTATCACCTCCAATACCTATTGATAATATTTCATTACCATGAAATCACACACCAACAAGCTTCAATCTCAGACTCACAGATGTGCTTTCTCCTCTCTCTGACATTTCTACTGCTACTACAACTACACTGACTTCTCTTCCTAAACGGTTATGTCCACTTCTCCTCAAGTACTCCTGAATCTCTCTCTACTCACACCTCTCTCTTTTACTTTGTCATCCATATTGCATCCATCTCACTACATCCATTTCTACCCTCTCGGAACATCAACCTTTTGCATGTGTTTTTCTTGTAGCCATCAGCTTGCAACTGTTTAGACCTTCAAAGGCCACAGTACAATTCGCTCCTGCTGTACAATCATAAGAAGAAAAAGTCAAAGAAGTTTTCAGAAGAAGAGCTGCTGAAAGTTGATCTCAAAACACTGAGCCGCACAAAAGAGATAACAAGAGACCACAGTACACGAGGAATCGCTGTACTAGAAAAGACACATCCAAACTATGTAAGCATGGAAAAAGAGGCACAAAGCATGGATTTAACATCACCATGGAAATGAAAATCTCAACCCATTGACCATTTCTTTAATTTCCACCAAAAATATATATTATTCAAACCGTTACTGCCCTTGCATCAGATCTACATTTTCCTTTAAGTCTAAAACATCATCATCAACATCATTTAATGTCTGTTTTCCATGCCAGCAAGGGCTGGCCAGTTTGACATTTAATATTATAGATCAATAGCTTAAAAGCAAGACAATGTTTCTCTAGGCACATAGAGACCAAAAGAGTAAAAATGTTTTAACCCTTTAGTGTTTGCATTATTCTGCCAAAATTAATGCTTTTTCAGCCACATTGTTTTGAACTAATCATGCATTATCTTATAGCTATGAGATTTTGATGAGGTAGCTGTTAATTTTTAAAACGATATTGTAGGGTTGGTGTGAGAGACCAGATTTGACCAGTTTGAACATAAAACAAGCAGAATACTTTTGGCCGGATATGGCCGGTTTAAATGCTAAAGGGTTAATGTTAACACGTTAACATAATACAGAGAAGACTCAGAGCTCACTTAACATCAAATTTCATCATTGAGAACATATTGTGTAAATCATTAGATTTGTGTGTTCTGTTTTCAGTGAACATTATCATCTTCAGCAGTCTGCAAAATAACCACTTGTATTTTTATATACTTAAGTCCAGATCATGTAACTTACTATTAACTTAAGGAGAAATTTAAAAAAAAAATGAGCATGTCAATGTCTCCATGAACACGTCTATTGAAACCAACAACCTACCTGATTAGGCACATTGCCTAAGTGCTTAGGCTGTTGGTTTCAGTATCATAAAGGCAGTATACTGTGTCCTTCAGCAAAACATTAGTTTACTAACCTAACAAATGCCCAGCCAAGTGCTGGCAAGAGCTGATGCAGTCCTCACACTCTCCAGCTTTCAAATCTTGGAAATTTCTCTTGGTAAAGAATGAGGGGAGCCAAGAGAGTGTCTGTGTTTGTTCACAATGACGTAAGCCCCTAAAACAATTAGCAAAAGCATAATACATGTTACCAGATCATGTTTGCTTGAGAGTGATGACTTCAGCTAATTATAATTGTCTCAAATTTTAATATTACAGATAAGTTTTTGTTGTATCTTTTTATCTTTTACTGGTTTCAGTCATTAGACTGCAGCCATGCTGGGGCACAGCCTTGAGGAGTTTTTAGTCGAATGAATCAACCCCAGGACTTACTTTTTAAAAGCCTGGTACTTATTCTATTGGTTTCTTTTGCCAAACTGCGAAGTCACATGGATGTAACACACCACCAACACCGGTTGTCAAGCAGTGTGGGGGACGAATACAGACTAACACACACACACAAATATATACAACAGGCTTCTTTCAGTTTCTGTCTACCAAATCCACTGACAAGGCTTTGGTTGGCTCAAGATTATAGTAGAAGACACTTGCCCAAGGAGCCATGCAGTGGAACTGAACTGGGAACCATTGTTGGGAAGCAAACTTCTTGCCACACAGCCACATCAACTTGTCGAATTACATAAGCACAAGCATGGCTGTAAGTAAGTGCCTTCTGCTAATGCCTTACAGGAAGATTTGATAGGTGGAAACTGCAGAAACTAGTCATATATGTGCATGCACATGCATCTTTCTGTTTGTCTCTCCACCAACTGAACATCCTGCTGTCAATTTGTTTATAATCAAGTAAGTTAGCAGTTCACCAAAAAGAAACTACCAGACTTACAATTAGTTCTGAATAGGGAATGGTGTGCAATCTGAACCTTTTAAGCAAGGCTGCAGTCAAGTAATGCCTGAAAGAAGTACAATATATAGCTATGTCCAGTTCCTAATGTTACTATTGTTCAGCCTCATTCTTTTGCTGTCGCTGATCACAACTAGGTTCTTTGGATTATAATCTTAAGGAACAGTCAACCATATCACCTATTTGGTTTTAAAGTTTATTAAAACAGTAGAAGCAGACAATATTAAGTTATAATTATTTTTGCTTGATATTTGTTAGAATATGTTTAACTAATGATGCATACATCCCAGTCTCACTCAGCTTCATGATGATATTTGCAAGAAAACAACCAACTACGGGCATGCCTCGGCTTGAGTCATTTCGATTTAAATTGCTCTTGATTATATGTTGGTTTTCAAAAATAATATATGGAAAAATAAAAATCAAGTCAAGTCATTTTACTCGACTGTCTGCCACAAATATTGGAATCGTAAAACACTAGAAAACTGTTAAAGGCACATAAAATCATGTTACTGTACAATAAATAAGAATAAAAGCATATAAAATCATATTAAAATATGTACAGTAAATGTTAAGATACACACCATAAAGTAGTGTAGCTTAGTGAACGAAATCATGAAATCAGTCGTGTAGTCTTATTTATTGGTCTTTCAGAGCTCATATTGCACTGTAGTTCCAATATCTACCGTTAGGCATCACTGTCACTTGTGATTGTTTTGAATTCAGATTTGTTTATGTCTGCCTATCGGCTACTTTCTCATTCTCATTCATTTGTGACTTTATTTTTTGCCCCCATGGCTCCTAAGAAATTTCATAGTGTAATTGCTAAGCATCATGCTATAACACTGGAAGATAAACCGGATGTGATAAAACGCCATGAGAAAGGTGAAAAAGTGGTAGCAATTGCACGATCTTTTGGGATGAGTCAGACAACTGTATCAACAATTGTACATAATAAGGAAAAAATTTTAGCACATATCAAATTTGAAGTCCTAGGGATGAAGAATGCTATCATCAATAAGAAGAGAGGCAAAATCTTTGAAGAAATAGGAAGTCTTCTTTCTCTTTGGATTGTTAGGTTGAATTGTCAGCATGCTACCATTAGTCAAGAAATCATTCAAGAGAAAGCACTGTCTTTGTTTGAGGACCTGAAGAAAAATATCCTGATGAGAAAGATGTAGAGTTCAAGGCAAGTCAAGGACGGTTCATGAGATTTAAGGAGTGAAGAAGTTATCACTTCATTAAGAAGCAAGGTGAAAACTACATCAGCTGATGAACAAGAAGCAGTGGAATTTTCTCATGCATTATAAAAAAGACATTGAAGAAAACGGATTTTTAACATAGACGAAACTGGGTTGTATTGAAAAAAATTGCCAGACTGTGCATTCATTTCCAAGGAGGAGAAAACTACTCCAGGCCCAAAGGTCTCAAAAGAATGTGTGACCATTATGTTGGGAGGTAATTGTGCAAGAGATTTTAAGTTAAAGCCATTGCTTGTGTATCCTACACACAACCCTTGTGCCCTAAAGAACATACCCAAGGCATCCCTCCCTGTTATATGGATGGCTAACTCAAAAGCATGGGCTTCTGTTTTTGTTTTCAAAGATTGGTTCTTCAATCATTTTATCTCAGCAGCAGAGAAGTACTATAAGGAGAAGGGGATTCCTTTTAAGGTTTTACTTATCTTAGATAATGCTCTTGGCCACCTGCAAAACATCATAGATTTTGATCCCAAAGTTACTGTTGTATATCTCCATCTGAACACCACATCTTTTCTGCAGCCAATGGATTGGGGAATAATTGCTATCGTCAAGTGTTACTCTATGAAGTGTACGCTGTGGCAAGCAATAGCTGCAAGTGATTTTGATGAGTCCATCACACTTTGTGACTTTTGGAAGAGATACGATATCTACAAGGCTGTACAGAACATAGCAGCGGCATGGAATGATGTACAGAGCACGGCAATGAATGGTGTATGGAAGAAGCTATGCCTGCAATTCGTGAATGATTTTAAGGCGTTTGATAATGTTGCCATCAGCAAAACGTTGGTGACTACGAGCAAAGAACTGGAAATGGATTTGGAGGAGAGGATTTCACAGATTTATTTGAAAAAGACAAGCAGTCCCTGACGAACGAGGATTTGATAGAGCTTCACAAGCAGCAAAATAAAGAAGAGGAAGTCGAACCTGAGCCACGTCACTTTACCATTAAGAAAATGCAGCAAGCATTTGCATATATCGAAAAAGATCTTTCTATGTTCGAGGATATGGATCCAAATGCTCAACGCTTTTCCAAAATTATGGGGGCTTGTCACGAAGCTTTTGTTCCTTATAATGTAATCCTTGGAGAAAAGAAGACAGTTCAAAGAACTCTCGACCGGTTTTTTTAAGCGCATCGAACAAGATCAGCCAGAGTCAGCTGTTGATGTTGACGTACCATGTCTTATTGCAAACCGCATTCATAAATAGTGTCCGCGATGTACGGTAAACACCGCCAAATTGTATTTGTAAATTTAGATTACATTTTTTTGCTATACTGTATCAAAAAATAAAAATTATTTGTTTGTTAAGCTTAAAATAGGTTTTTATGAACAATGTATTATTGAAAATGCATTCATAAATAAAGTACAGAACAGGGAATGGTTATTATCGGTTTAGCCTAGAGACAAGTAAATTCGGCCTAGCCTAGCCCAGAGACAAGTTAATTCGACTTAAGTCGTGTCTCCTGGAACCAGTTAACGACGTAGGGTGAGGTATGCTTGTATTTACTTCATTGAGTATCGTTCAAACTGGTAATGTTTCAGTAGGACAATATCCTCGTATCTTATTTGTGCTGAGAGAGTAGGGAAGGGCACACACACACACGCACAAACGTTCAGTCGAATACTTGAATAAAAAAAAAAAAGACGTCCATCAATTGAATTTTGTTAGTTAATTTTACGATGTCGTTATCACTATCTTGAAATAAATGCGTTTATGAAAGGGTGCATACAATAAAATAATATAAAAATGATGGCATCGTACCAAAATAAATAGATAAGTTAATGTAAATAAGGCTTATATTATGCATCAATATCCGAAGCGTGGACGTCAGCTATTCGGCATTTCCCTGTTGCAAAAAGAAGAGACCAAAATAAATATTGCTGAAGAAATCATAAGCTTAAAAAGCAACAATTTTTACCCAGCTCTATCAAAGAATCGATTTTTTTTCCTTTACAGAATCACATGACAAAGTAAATTAACAGATTAAGTAGAAATTTCGCTAATAGTACATTCAGAGTAGTGTTGTTAATTGTGGTTTATGGGTGTTTTGATTTTGAAATATATGTCAAACACATAATTTCTTCTTACAGGATATTTTTGTAAATAAAAAAAAATAATGAAAATAAATAAAAAATGAAATTAAACAAAGAATACAATGAGTGTAATTAGATATATATGAATAGGGCCTATAAAATCGTGAAAACAAACTAGACAATGATTTAAGTGAACGAAGGGAGTAGGAAGGTCCAGGGAGAAGAACTTTAATAAAGCGTTCGAACTGTAATTGGTTGTGGTTAGGGTCAAATAAATCCTATCGAGCAGATTTATGATCAAAGGCATTGCATCGACAACCACTATGTCCTGTTTCAAATTTTCGGTAACCGTGTGTCCAAAATTACGTTATCTAACGTCCTTCCGGTTTTAAAAAAGGTCGAGTGTGATTTAGACATTTAGCTGCTATTTCTAATAGATCGAACGATCACGCAGTGGTTCTTTCGTTGGTTCAGTCCATTAGTTTGTCTCAATAAAACACAATACTCTCTCTCTCTCTCTAAATGTGTTTATTACGGTAGTTAACGTGAGGCATTCTTGTATAGTTATGCTCTTATATATGTGTGTGTATATATATATGTGTTTATTACAGTAGTTAA
>NC_068981.1:90553546-90564310 GCF_001194135.2 Octopus bimaculoides
TTAACGTGAGGCATTCTTGTATAGTTATGCCCTTATATATGTGTGTGTATATATATATATATATATATATATACGGACCAGTGTTATGTTTCCGTAAGCTTATATCACTGAGTATTAGGTAATAAACTATCCTGAAGCCGACCATGCAGACTTCTGTGCGGTCGTTGAATCTACTAGAAACAACAACCAAACCTTGCTAAACTCACACGTCATACAGTCTTAAACATGGAAGGACTACAGTGCCTAATATAATTCTACTAGAAATATACAAAACTCAAACATGTACAACTGTGAGCAACAAAACACTAACGTAATTAATTCTTTAAAGGCGAAATAAGACAAAAAAAACAAAGACTTATTTAAACGAGGTTATAAAATAAGAAATCTTCGTGGATTAATTTTTGTTTTATTTTTATCATCATGAACTTTTGGCGAAATATATTCTCCGTCCTACCTTTAAAAACATCCAAATTTTTCTCAAAGTATTTCTCATTGTTTTTTTTTTAAAAAAAGGTCACTATGATAATATAATGATAATATATTCATAGATGGAATGGTCACGTTCGGAATAAATTTTGCTCATAAGTCTGACTGACCAAGGCCCGGAGCTCCACAACAATCAACTTGTTACAAAAATATACAAATTAGAAATTTATTTGTAGAAGTTTATCTACGACACATTTTTTTTCTTTAAACATATTTTCGCAGCCTAAATTCGGTGTCTCGTTTATAAAAATTACATAACATTAGTTAATCAGAAAGTAAAAAAAAAATTAAGAACGACTTTGCCTTTCATCTTTTGAGAGTCTGTATAGTATAAAATACCAGTAAATGCGTGTCACCACTGTTTACAGAATCCATCTAAATTATAACTGTAAACAAATGACGAGCTCTCACTCAGTTTCGATCTTTGGCTACATACATTAAAACATTTCCACCTCAGAATAGATCTTTCCACGAGAGTTGAACTGCAAACTACGTATTTATTGCAGTCAACCCTACATTTGACAGATATATGGTTCGACTTCTGCGGCAGGATCAGTGATTTTTTTTTTTTTAAATTTTATTTCTTTCCTTTCCGATTAAGACCGCGTCGTAAATGGTCTATGTTATTTCAAGTTTTAATTGTCCACGTTAAATATTGTGTTTTATGAGAGAGAGAGATACTTTACATCATTTTATGTTCATGAGAAAAGCAAGAACGTTATACAATGAATTCTTCAGTATTAAAATGCACTAGTAACATTTTCTGCGATTATAACCACCTAATAAATTTCTTACAAAACAGATAGAAACAGTTGAAACCCATATTATTTACATTCATTTAAACCTATCTTACCAATAAACAGAACTTCAGTCCACCTTGTCATAAAAGATTGGAAACAAAAGAAAATTAAATTTTTAGGAACGAGACCTTTCAGTGAAGAGAGAGAGAGAGAGAGATTGGTTACAAAAGAAAGAAATTAAGTTGCCCCTCATCAGTTTTTGGCACAATTATACAAATGCGCATCATTTGAAGAAATTGAGTAAGGACAATAGGTCATCTCTCAACCCTAACAACTCTTCAGTTACAAAATTAGAACTCTCTTTACTCCCTATGATCTTCCCATGCTATTTTTGCTTGAGACAACAAGCAATAAAGAGTATATAGGATAAGATAGACGACTTCAAGTGACCTTGCTAATTCTATTACGAACAATATTCTTTGTAGGATGGACGGATGTATAAAATATATATATAATGCTAATAATTCAACTGCAGATTTCCCACTTCTCTTGTTTTCTTGTGCAAAGCAAACTAAGTTATTCACACACATACACACTTATGTTTTAACTATAACAGTTCCCATTTTCAGCTGAAGCTTTTTTTGATCTAGTTATACTTTTAAAGTCCTTTAGTCGGAAAAAACAAACTAACAAACAAACAAGCAAAACGGATATTCCTGCAGCATATGTCCACCGTCCCCGTATATTAGAAACTTTGCATCCTGATCAAAAGTCAACATATACATACATACATATATATTATATATATTAGCAAAGTATGACAATATATTAGTGTTTTGTGTATATTGAACGATTTAAAAATGATATCGGGCTTACTTGGAGTCCTCTTTAATTTGCAAGTTCTTCAAATGTTCATTTTCGCGTACACTCAGACGGTATTTCTTAAATGCCGGCAAATAAAATAGTACTACACATACAACAATGCTGCTAATAACTGCAATTTGATTAAATCGAAGATTTTTGAATTTCATTCTTTAAGTGCATAAGTTACACGTCTTGATTGCTAAATGTAAACTAATTGGAAAAATACTTGGTGGAGAGCGAGAGATAAAGTCAATGTTAACTGCATTGAGAACCAAGCCTTTTCGGGAGGACGACTACAACAAACCGCTTACGTATTGCAAACATAATTACACTGTATCCATAGTATTACAAGTGGTAACAGGTTTTATTGAACCACTACAGGAATTTAAAAATATTATCCTTTATATTAATTTTATCTTTAGAAATATTATATGAAATGTCGCATTTATTTTTTAAATATTATTAATTTTTCTCGTGTTCTCTTTTTTATTTTAATTTATAATTTCGTAAGGGATTTTACTTGCAAATCGGTGTTATGCCGAAAAGAAGTTCCTTATGAAAATATTACCAGCTTTCAGGACGACACACCGGCATAAAATATTATAAATCATTCATTCGTACGAAAATGCGTGAAAATGTGTTACTCAATTTAGTTACATATTGGTTGTAATTAGTGATATAAATCAACACTATTACATACATTTTACAAAAAATAGTAACAGATAAAGATTAGTAATTTTTTTTATATAAACAGAAACAAACCACTAAAACTAACTAAAACAGAATAACGATTGAACAGTAAAAAAACATAAGATGAACTTGTATACATACAAATATAAATTTAGTAATTATAGAAAAATTTATTAAGTCGCATGAAGAAATTTTGATTAATTAGATAAATGACATAAAGGAAAAAAGTTAAGATATTTGGAGCTGTAAATTGCTCGAAAAGATTTTGTCATGGTACATTTAAGAATTCTTCTCTTAAAAACTTCAAGCAAACGTGGTTGCATGACACATCTTTATACGAACAGAATACCAATATATCGTATGGCTTTCTTTACATAGGAATATATTTAACTTCCTTTTGTTTACTAGATTTGTGCCAAAAGATCAAAATAACTTGTTCAAAATCCTAGCATTCAATAACATTTGAAGTTTCATTTCTGACAAATTTTTTCAGTAACTGGATAACAAAGTTATAATTAGTTTTAATTCTCATTTTTTTTTTTTGCACAAATTAGTAGAGTAACTAATCCTCTAGTCTTTAACGGACAATGATTCAATGATACAAATAAGATGAAAATGGCTGTGAAGATATGGATACAATAGAGCACATGAATTTTTTTCCGGGAGGATGTGAGTTGGTGGGGAAAATGCATCAGTTGTGATAGAGACTGTGGTGTGTAGTACCTTTGTATAGAGGAAATATTAATCTACCAATATGTGCAACTGAACAACCTATTTCACTTACTACCACTGCTGCCACCATTTTTTTTCCTTCCTGTAGGCAAATAATGAATTCCAAGTAGAAGTAATGTATCATCATTGAGTTTTTGAGAAAGAATGGGAACAGGATGTTTGATATCCACAGAATGCTACACGTTGTTGACAAGAGTAATGTGCACAAATAGATGAAGTTTAAAGAAGGAGAAATTTGCATTGAAGACAAACCATTACCATCACCCGTGACCACTGACATGAATTGTTAGCAAGTAGGCAAGTTGAGTCACAATCTGTGAGCTGGCTACATATCTGAACTATGGTCACAATTCATTACAAAAGATGATGGAAAATTTTTGGTATTGAAAAATGTTTGCAAATTGGTTACTTTGGCAGTTGACACCCAATTTGAAGGGGAAATGGGTGGAAGTCTGTTCTGATCTGCTGGAAGTGTTTGAAGTCAATAAGGACATGTCTTTATTTCCTGATTTGGTGACAGGGTATGAAAGATGGCCTATCTTTGTGATCCAGAATTGAAGGCACTGCTCATGGAATGATGTCACAACTCTTCTCCAAGGCCTAAGGGTTCAAGGGCCAGTAATTAACATAGGAAGTCATGGTAACTGTTTTTTGAGGTCATGAAGGCATCATTCGCCTTGATTTTCTGGAATAGTGAGCAGTGCACTGAAACATTCAAAATGCTTAGAGAAGCCATTAAGAGTAAAAAAATCAAACAAGGATCTGAAAATGATCTTCATTCCCCAAGACAATGTGTGACCACACACATTTTTGAAACTAATCAGGCAATTGACAAACTGGATCCTTCATCCACTGTGCACTCTGACTTCCACCTGTAAGATCCAATGAAGGAAAGTCTTTAACAGACAATGATTCAATGATATAGATGAGATGAAAATGGCTGTGAAGATGTGGATACAATAGAGCACATATGAAGTTTTTTCCAGGAGGATGTGAGTTGATGGGGAAAATGGATCAATTGTGATAGAGACAATGGTGTGTAGTACCTTAGTATAGAGGAAATATTAATCTACCAATATGTGCAATTGAACAACCTATTCCAGTTACTACCACTGCTGCCACCATTTAACATACTTCTTCCATGCTGACATGGGTTGGACAGTTTGCTAGGAATTGGCAAGTCAGAAAACTGTACCAAACTCTACTGTCTGCTTTGGCATGGTTTCTACAACTGGATGCCCTTCCTAACACTAACCACTTTACAGAGTGAACCTGGTGCTTTTTACATGGTGCCAGCAGCAGGGAGGTCACCAAGTAATTTGCAAGACAATTTGAGGGTGGAGAATAGTATTGAGGGAGGTGGCTTTGTGCCAGGTGATTAGAAGTTAGAATGTGAATAGAGAGGGAGCAATAGGTGTCTTGCAATTCAAGAGATACATGGTTACCTCAGTTGGAAAGAGAATGGAGCAAGGGGATACAGAAAGAGAGGGAAATGGTAAAAATGTGATGGGGTGTACACCCAAGTTACAGGGAGGTCTACGAGGTGATGCCAAAAAGTTCCCAGACTAGTTGTGTTTAATAAAAAATAAGTTTTAACATAACCCCCTTTGAAATAGTCACCTTGCACAGCAATACATCAGTCCCAGTGTGCTTGTCACTTCTGGAATCCAACCTGGCAGTCATTTTCCATAAGCGAGTCAAGGACTTTCCGTGATTCACTCAGGATCTTGATAGAGGTGGTGATCTTTGAGTTGCATCTTCATCTTAGGGAAGAGATGGAAGTCTGCAGGTGCTAAATCTAGCAACTAGGGTGGGTGTGGAAGCAATACCATGTTGCTTTTGGTGAGAAACTCATAAGTGAGGAGAGCTCTGTGACAGGATGCATTGTCATTGTGAAGAATCCAATTCTTCGCTCTCCAGAGATCCAGATGCTTTCACCAAATATCCTCCCTCAAACACTTCAAAACGTCACAGAAGGACTCTTGATTGATGGTCTGGTCCTGGGAGATGAACTCTCAGTACATAATACCATGGATGTCGAAAAAAATGATGTGCATGCTGTTGTACCTGCTTTGATTGTGGAAGTGAAGGGCTCTTCAATTGTGACAACTGCTGCTTCATCTCAGGGTGGTATGCTCAACATCTCTGTAGCAGATTTCTCAAGTTTAATGCAAAATTTCACATTGGCTCTTTGCTAAAACTTCCTGTCCATGAAACAAATCACAGACTACAGCATACCATGATCACCACAAAATCACAAATTTCACAACTTGCGAACTAAACCTAGTAATGTCACTCAGCACACTGCCTCATGAAGGTCACTGCATGCACAACTGTGTGCTGCTATCTGTTAACAACATTACAGAAATAGTCAGTGAACTTTTTGATGCCACCTTGTATATATAGCGAAGTGGATCAATCATTGTATAGGGTGAATGGGTGGGTAAGTTTGTGAGGTTGTAAAAGGAGAGTGGGAATATAGTGAGTGGAAACAGGTAGGAGGGGTTTTTAGGAGGATATGTTGAGGGTAAGAGATTTGACAGGGGTATGTGTGCAAGTAAGTTTATGAATGGAGAGTGGTAAATACATTAAGTGGTGAACATGGGTGAGGAAGGTGTTAGGGAGATGGGATGTTGGGGAGAGATTTGTCAGAGACAGATTGTGTGATGGGGCACGGGCACAAAGGACAAGCCTTCAAGGCCTTGATTTTACTTAGCTGGATGGATCTTCTCAAGCACAGCAAATCTCCAATAGTCTTGGTTCTTTGTCATATCATCTGAAGGTTATTCTTCTCCACTTCATCCCATATTTTCGAAAGTGTTCCTCTTCTGCAGGTTCCCTCCATATTCAGCGATTGGCATTTCTTTATGCAGATGTCTTCACTCATGTGCATTACATGGCCATATCGATGCAATCTTCTTTCTTGCACACTACATCTGATGCTTCTTATACCCAGTTAGTCTTTCAACACACTTATACATTGTTGTACATGCACTCTGACATTGCACATCCAGCCTGAGGGAGAGGTCCTTCTTTCGACTATCTACTAAGGGTCCTTCTGGGCATTCGAGGAAATCTGTTTCCTGTGTGTTCTTAGTGTTTATTGTTCCTGCACATTTGCAACACACAAACACTACTTTCTCTGTTAACCTCGTATGATTTCACTGAATCTCTTATATCTGTCCTTAGCTTGCACTGAGTACACCATTAGGAATTTGTACCTACACCTTTTCTACATATTAAGCAGGGCCGTTTTCCTGAAGGGATTAGTAATTTATCTGCTTTCCTGCATTTTTGTCTTTACTAAATTAACTGTAAGTCTGTTTGATTCCAGTCCTTGCTTCCACACCTGAAATTTCTTTTCCAGTTTTATTAAAGATTCAATTATAAGAACAAGGTCATCAGCATGGAGGAGCTACTGTGGCCAACCAGTTTTAAATTCCCCTGTTATGGCCTGGGAGACTATGATCATTGGTGAACTCTTACCTGTACTCATTGTTGACATTCAGCTTACTGACAGTATCCCTGTACATGGCTCTCAACAACCAGTCATCTACCTCTAGGTTTCACAGCAACCACCAGATGAAGGAGTGAATGACTCTGAAGACTTTCTATATGTTGACAAATACTAAGTACAGCAGTTTATTTTCAACTAAATGCTTCTCCTGCTTGGAAGATGGCATCAGTAGTACTTCTCTCTGGTACAAAACCAAACTGCATCTTATGAAGGTTAATTTTCCTTCCTAATTAGTATATATATATATATATATATGTGTGTGTATATGTATGTACTCACACACATATATTGCATATACTGAGTTGGCCAAAAAAGTTTGTTCAATTTTTGTGAACACTAAACTTCAAGCACTCTAATAAGTAGCTAACTTCAGTGTGTCCCTTGCACATGTGCACTGATTAAATCTTGACACTTCAACATAGTTTGACACGAACTTGCCAAAAGACAGGTTGTATTTTGTGTGCTTAGGACCACCCTGAAAATGGAGAACCAAAATGAACATTATTGACACCTCATGTTTTACCCATTTTAAAAGAGGCAAAAAAGTCATGGAAACCTGCAGGAAGATATGCACAGTGTGCAGAGAGGACGCTGTTACAAAATGTGTGAGTCAGAAGTGGTTTTGAAAATTTTTGTTCTCACATAAAAAAATAGTTTCAAAGGAGAGAAAATAGAATTGGTGATATTCATGCTTTTCTAAGGGATATCAATAATATAAATGAAGTGCAATATTTCCAGCTTGGAATCAAAGAAACATGTAACAGACTTGGCTTATAAGAATCTACCTATTCTCTCACACACATTTGCTGGCACTTAAAACAAAAAAATAATGAAAAACAATAAAAAGTAAATAAATATAATTTTTATTATAAATAGTCATGATTTTTACAGGTATTTTAAGATTCAGTAGCTTCTCATATTTTCTCAAAGTTTTGAACAATTAATCTCAACTTTTATATTCTTATCAGGCTACTATTTTGTCATCTTCTAGTGTTTTATTTCTACACATACACATTTACCTTACGCTGGTTGTGAACTCAGAATGATTCATTCTTAATGTGGGTTTTCAATGTTCTTAACTTTTCTGCCACAGTTTTATAAAGAAATTACTTTATAATTTTTTTGAATGTATGAATGTTTTCCAGTAATCGAAACCATATGTAATTATTGTTAGTCATTTAACCCTGAGTCAACAATCACTGAGCAAATTATGATTAAAGCATTACAGACATGATCATTTTACCTTCTCAAGAGTATGTAGGAATACATTATTTAATACGACCTTTTGTTATTTAAAATGGCAGTATGTGATTTGAAGAAGATATCACTGTTATTTCTAGCAGATCAGATGATCATGAGAAGTAGGCTAACCACTAAATCATGTGCCTTCACATAATGGCTGCAACAAGGTCTGAAATCAAGATTAGCTGGCCAACAGACAGGAATCTGAACTTTTACATCCACAATACTTTATTAAAGATTGTTTAAATAATTATATAGAACACAATATGTAGTATTAAGTGTTTGATAACATAGAAGAGTTAACTTGCTTACACGAATTTGCAATCAAATCACTTATCATTAATAGCAATTCAAAGGTGGTGAGCTGGCAGAACTGTTAGTATGTTGGGCAAAATGCTAAGCAATATTTCATTCACCTTTAAGTTCTGAATTCACATTTCGCCAAGGTTGACTTTGTCTTTCATACTATCAAGATCAATAAAATACTGTATTTTAACATGTATAAGGAAAACCGTTTTTGTCAAAAATTAGGTTAAAAAATATGGGAATTTGTTGTTGCCAGTGCCGCTGGACTGGCTTCCGTGCAGGTGGCATGTAAAAAGATACCTTTTTGAGCGTAGCTGTTGCCAGTACCTCGTGCCAGTGGCACGTAAAAGCACCCACTACACTCTCGGAGTGGTTGGTATTAGGAAGGGCATCCAGCTGTAGAAACTCTGCCAGATCAGATTGGAGCCTGGTGCAGCCTTCTGGCTTGCCAGTCCTCAGTCAAATCGTTTCAAATTTTAGCACAAGGCCAGCAAGACCAGGGGAGTGGGGTAAGTCAATTACATTGGTAATTATTTAAACAACTGGTACTTATTTAAACAACTCTAAAAGGATGAAAAGCAAAGTCAACCTCAGCATGGAAAGCAGACGTTAAATGATGATGATGATGATGATGAGTACTATAATCCCTTATAAAACCTTTTTTCCAAATTTTAAGTCCCCAAAATTGGGGGGTTCCTTATACACGTTAAAATATGGTAAGTACCAGCTGAGCACTGTGCAATCAACTTACCCCCTCCCCCAAATTTGTTGGCCTTGTGCCAAAGTTTGAAACCAATTTTAAAGTTCATTAAAGCAGTGATCTGGCAGAATTGTTAGCATGCCAGGCAAAATGCTTAGTAGCATTCATTCATCTTTAAGTTCTGAGTTCAAATTTTGCTGAGGTTGACTTTGCTTTTCATCCTTTTAGAGTTGTTTAAATAAGTACCAGTTGTTTAAATAATTACCAATGTAATTGACTTACCCCACTCCCCTGGTCTTGCTGGCCTTGTGCTAAAATTTGAAACCATTAACTGCAATTCAAAATACTCTCGGCAATTGTGGTGTTGATAAAAGTAACTTAATACTAATATTAAGTTACCGTTTCAACCACTGGACTGTGGCTGTAGTCAAACAAATTGACCCCGGTACTTACTTTCTAAGGTTAGTACTTATTCTATTGGTCACTTTTGTCAAATTGCTAAGTTACTGGGGTGTAAATGAAGCAATGCCAATTGTCAAGTGGTGAAGTGTGGGGACACACACACACATGATGGGTTTCCACAGTCAAGCAAATTCACTCACAAGGCTTATTTTGGCCTGGGGTTATAGCAGAAAACACTTACCCAAGGTACTACACAATGGGACTGAACCTGAAACCCTGTGGTTGCAAAGCAAGCTTCTTAACCACACAGCTATGCCTGCTATTTACAAATATAGTGGGTAGTTACAATGTTTGAAATTGTTAAATAAGTTTTCCATTCAGTATTGAAGCATATAACACCACAAAGGTTCTAAGAAGGTTCTTGCTATGTGAAGAAGGTTCTTGCTAGGTGAAAATAAATGTTTCAAAAAGAAACAGAAATGCAAACCATGCAACAAATTGCATTAATATTCTTATACTTAAGTACAATGATAAATACAATTCAATATCAATTTGCTTCTGAAACTTTCTGAGCCAATTTTGCAGCTATATCTTTGTAAATGTTAGCCTGCAATGAAAAGAAGAGAAAAAATGGTTAGAATAAAAACAACTTGAAGAGGTTGCTCCTATAACATGTTATCTTTTAAGCTTGAGCAGGTTTTTGGCTGTTTACTCCATAGTATGTAGTCAATCTAATGTTCAACGTCTAATGTCTTACTTTTATGCTATACTCTGTGAGGATGCATGGCCTGATGGTTAGAGTGTTGCACTTATGATTGCAAGATTGTAGGTTCAGTTCCTGTATTGGGTGTTGTGTTCATCATCATCATCATCATCGTTTAACGTCCGCTTTCCATGCTAGCATGGGTTGGACGATTTGACTGAGGACTGGTGAAACCGGATGGCAACACCAGGCTCCAGTCTGATTTGGCAGAGTTTCTACAGCTGGATGCCCTTCCTAACGCCAACCACTCAGAGAGTGTAGTGGGTGCTTTTACGTGTCACCCGCACGAAAACGGCCACGCTCGAAATGGTGTCTTTTATGT
>NC_068981.1:90564378-90570333 GCF_001194135.2 Octopus bimaculoides
CCACGCTCAAAATGGTGCATCTCATGTGCCACCCGCACAAGAACCAGTCCAGGGGCACTGGCAACGATCTTACTTGGCTTGCCGGGTCTTCTCACGCACAGCCCATTTCCAAAGGTCTCGGTCCGTAGTCATCGCCTCGGTGAGGCCCAATGTACGAAGGTCTTGCCTCACCACCTCAGCCCAGGTCTTCCTGGGCCTACCTCTTCCACGGGTTCCCTCAACTGTTAGGGTGTGGCACTTTTTCACGCAGCTATCCTCCTCCATTCTCACTGTGTTGCAATTTTGAGCCAAAACACTTCATTTCATGTTGCTTTGTGATCACTTCAACATCTGACATGTGGAATGTTGTGCACCTGTACAGGCAATGTCAATTTGATAGATGGAGTTTATGTGCAGCACAAACATTTGATCATTATAAGCAAATCACCTGTGCAGGTTGTTTGGCAAGAAATTGCAGAACCATCCTTGGATTGAGAGACCACCATTAATGTTATACTCTAATCAGGTAACAACAGTTAGTATCATAAAGAGAATTTTATTTCTTTAACAAAAGAAATCATGCATGTCTTTTTAGTTCATGTCTGTAATATATATTTTATGAAAAAAAAAAAGTAAAGAAAAGTTTTCCATGATAGATATTAAAATAAATTGAATAATTACTGGAGCAAGATGTTTATTACAAAATTCTCTTTCTAAAGTCAAAACAAATATTAGTTTCAAATTTTGGCACAAAGCCAGCAATTTTTAGGGAAGGGGTAAGTCGTTTACATTGACTCCAGTACTCAATTGATACTTGTTTTATTGACTCCAAAAGAACGAAAGACAAAGTTGACTCCAGTGGCATTTGAACATAAAACCAGAAGAAATGCTGCTAAGCATTATGTCCAGTGCAGTAATGATTCTACCAACTCACTGCCTTAGTCAAAACAAATGTTGAAATACAATCCAAGTGAAAAATCACTTAAATAGGCTGTCGAAACAAGATTAGTATCTCTCTGCATTATGTGAATACTTAAATATATATATAAAGTGTCTTATGTGAATACATAAAGTTAAGGCATGTGGCTTAGTGGTTAGGGTATTCTGCTCATGGTCATAAGGTCGTGAGTTCGACTCCCAGCAGCACATTGTGTCCTTGAGCAAGACACTTTATTTCACATTGTAGCAGTCAACTCAGCTGGCAAAAATGAGTATTACGTGTATTTCAAAGGGCCAACCTTGTTACATTCTGTGTCATGCTGAATCCCCCTGAGTATGTATATCTGTGGAGAGCTCAGCCACTTGCACGTTAATTTCATGAGCAGGCTGTTCCATTGATCCAATCAACTGGAACCCTTGTCATTGTAACTGACAGAATGCCAGTTTGTTAGTTATAAAGCATCTCCATATAGTGTGTCAATATTTATAAATGTTTAAAGTATCTCTATATGTAGTGTAAATAGGTTATGGCTCACTTAATGCTGTTAAGTCTCTCTCCCTCTCTCTTTCTCTCTCTCTCTCTCTCTCTCTCTATATATATATATATATATATATATATAAAGTAAATATGTATCTTGTGTCACTATGTATAATAAATGTATAAAGTATCTCTAAACATAATATAAATAGGCTATAGCTATTAAAATTACCACCTTATTTTGCTCAAGAACACAACACATCACCCAGTCCAGGACTGAAACCACAATTTTATGATCACGAATCCAACACCCCAACCACTAAGCCACATGCCTCTCCTTGTGGACATGGTGGTGTAAAATATTTATTTTAGCATTCTATAACAAGATCAGAGTTTACTCACCTGAGGGCTGTCTGGTTTAGATACAACTATAGGGGCACCACTGTCACTTTTTTCTCGAATATCAATATGAAGAGGAATATCTCCTAGAAAAGTAATAAATAAAAAAAATTATCACTATACGCAATTTCATTTGATAACATAAGCTGACTGACTTGATAGTGTATTAGACAACCAGCTGGATGTTCTAGATTGCCTGACCCAGTAAATGTTAAGAATATTTCCCACAGATGCAGTGCCAGTGCTAATGAACTAACAATGCTTCAACTGATAAGCCAGTACTCCAGTTGTTCTTAACCGGGGTCCATATAAAATTTTGTGGGGCCCATGCAGCAAAATAGTAAATTGGTGATCCACAATAATAGTTTAAGAACCCTTGAAAAAATTTTGCTTTAAATGTATGTATTGGTTTGTATAGCAAAAAACAGCTGGATTTCTTTCTCTAATGTTTTACACAGTTTAAACCTACACAAGTTAATATGTAAAAAACAAAATAGGAATTTTAAAAGACGTATTTATAAAACTAATTTTTAAAAATCAAATGGTGATGGGAGTCCACCAGAATAAAATAATAACCAAAGAGATTCATAGATAAAAAATGGCTGAGAACCCCTGCAATACTCTATCAATTTGGCCATTTATGACTAGATATCCATGGAATGGCATATTAGTGCTACAGGGAAGTACATTTTGTTGCCCAAGTGAATAAAGTGACACCTACATTGTCTCTCAGTCAACTGGAAATAGTAGTTAAATTTCTCTCAAATCACACCCTACCATGTTAAAAATGGTAAGACACTTTGGACAATATAGTCCTAGATACATCTAAAAAGATGTAATCATCAAAGCTGGAATGATTTTAAACATAAATCTACTCAATCAGAGCTGACATAAGACTGAACAACAACACCTGCTAACTGTAACAAGTCACAACAATTTTCCAAGTGTTTTTAGCAGATTAAAGAGATGGATTGATATCCTCTTATCAGTACAACTTGGTTTCTAAGTGGCTGCTAAATCTGATAGAAACAACAGCTAAATCTCCCTTAAATCCTATCCGATCATCTTAAATAAAGAAGGTCAGAGTGGATAATTTAGTTCTAGATATACTATGCCTAAAGTTAAGGAGTTGTTATGGTCAGACCACTGTTGATCATAGGGCAAGCCTAGAGCTAAATAACATCAACAGCGAACTAGAGATGGAGAGTTTCTGCTAAGAAGACTAATTCTGGTCATACCACATGACTATTGTTACTTTTTATTACTTAATTCTTTAGCATTTAAACTAACCCTATCTGGCCCAAATATTCGACCTATTTTATGCTAAAACTAGCTACATCCAGCCTCTTACACCTACCCTACAATCTCATTCTAAAAATAAACAATCTCATCATTGAAATATCTTGGAGCAATAATATAACGCATGATTAATTCAAAACAATGTTAATAAATAACAATTACAATTATCATCATTGTTATTGTTACTTCATGGGTTGTTGCTGGTGTTGTTTCATACAACCATCTTGCTTAAATGGGAGTATATTTTCTTAATTTTACTGTGCTACAAAATTCTTACAATCTCTAATTCTTTAATTCTCTCTGTTGTTTGTACTCTTTGTAAGTTTGATCTATTATTATAAATATCTATGAGGGGAAGACAAAAATTATCCACACTTTCAACCATAACATATCTTTATTATTGTCACACTGCCTTCTGCGCATGTGTGCTTGTAGTTGGTACTATTGTGGTCATATGATTGAAGCTTGAGTCTGATCATGCCATTTTTCTTTCTGGCTTTACAGTGTAAGCATGGCTGCTCCACGAGTAATGTACACCAAAGAAGAACAAAGAGCAGTGATCTGAGAGATGGTAATAGTGAACTGATTCACCATTACCATCTCTCAAGCTTGCTGAATCTTCTCATCAGTGGTGGTCTTTGACAAGCGTCCTGCTCCCTCTTTGTGCATCCTGCTTGTCCGGCCTCTTTTAAACTTCTTGATCCACTCATACACACTTCTATGAGGTAGTGCAGTGTCCCCGTATTGTGCTGAAAGCCTCTGAGGAATTTCAGCACCTGACACACCTTCCAACCAGAGAAATCAGATCACTGCTCCTTTTACTTCTTTGGTGCACATTGCTAGTGGAGTGGTCGTGTTTACACTGTAAAGCCAGAAAGAAAAATGGCACAACCAGGCTCACACTTTGATCACATGAACATAATAGTACCAACTATAAGCACGCATGTACAGAACGCAATGTGACAATAATAAAGATATGTTATGGCAAAAGTATGGATAATTTTTTACTTCCCTTTGTATATATTTATACTTAAATATTCATTGTCTGAAAGTCTTTGGTCTTTGCTTTCTTTCTGTTTGCATATATACATATATTTTTTTATTCTTTTACACATTTGTAGCAGCACAAGCAATCAGCACCATATTGGGTGAGATCTCATGGCAGCCATTGCCATCTCCGAGACTGGAGCGAGACCTCACCTGCATCCATTTGCCATGCACCAGCTCACAACAAGGCTTGCGATGGCAAAACTATAAAAAGAAAGAAACCTTGAGGTTCTGTCTCACTTTTCCCACTGTGACTGCTAGCAGAGCACACTTCACTAGCTTGTCCTCTAGGCTAGTCCGCTTGTCGCATCCCCTGAGGCAATGGCACACGTATTGGAGAATGACAGATTTATACCACATGAGATGGCTGCAAAAGAGCAACATACCACACCTGTGTATATATATTGTAAATAAAAAACTACTGGAGAACCTGTGTTTTGCCTAATACTTCTCTACTCGACTGCTAGAGCCTTAGCAACACGAAGAATAAGAAATTAATGGGAGAAAGGCAATATTCAACCGATATCCAGAACCTTGCCTCCCATTATACATTGCAGTCATTTGACTGCAGCCATGCAGGAGCACCACTTTAAAGGGTCTTTTAACCAAAGAAATCAGCCCTAGGACTTATTCTTTATAAGCCTAGTACTTATTCTATCAGTCTATTTTGCTGAACCCCTAATTTACAAGAACATAAAAACACCAATATCAGCTGTCAAGACACAAAGACATATATATATATATATATATATAAAACAAAGTTAACAATGGAAAAATGGTATATTAATGAATTATTTATTTATTTTATATCTATAAGATCCATAAAATATATAGACATTAATAAATAAATAAAATATCCAACACATGTTTCAGCTGATTTGCCAAGAGCATATCCATTTATAATTATATAATTAAATAATTAATCAGTAAAATCTATTTAGTAAAACAACTTCATCAGGGTGCTGTAAATAAATTGTCATCTAAATTATGCAAAAAGTGAAAATAACACTGACATCTCAATTTAACAGATATATTTACCAAAATAACATAAAAATATCTTGAAATACTAAAGAGTAAATTTTCTCAATAAAATTGCCATTGGCTTCAACCACAGCCTCCAGGTGGCTCTTCTGGATAGTCTCCTTGTTTAAGTTGGTGAATGCTGCCATAATCCTTGTCTTCTGTTCATCTTTGGTGCTACAAAGAGTTTTGTTGGTCTCACGCTCAACTGCACCCCACATTGGGGTTACAGTCTGGAGAGTTAGGTAGCCAGATGTTATAGGTGATGTGATGTGGTTGCAGAAATTGTCTGACAGCCATGACTGGGTTCTTCTGCTTGTGTGGCATGGTGCAGAGCCCTGTTGCCAGACATAGGGTCTTCCATCAACCACCTTCATGATCCAGGGCAGCACTACCTCCTCCGGGCACTTGAGTCTGAGGCTGTCTGAGGAGATGAATGGAAGCATAACATCACCATTACTAGTGATCACTCCAAACACTATGATGTTGACTGGATGTTTGATTTTTATCACTCTTGGTATATGCACTGTCCTCAGATTGACACCCAATCACTCTGAAATGTTCATATTGGAGCTTCCAGCATGAATGCCAAGCAGTACAGCATATCGTTTCCATACTTCTGGCAGAGAGAATTGCATCATGGTACTGTTTTTCTCAAAGATGGTGCCCAACTGACCCTATTATACTGTGTAGTTGACAAATTAGGAAACAAACAATGTGCATGTGTGAAATTAAAAGTATAAAATGGCAATAATAATTTACTCATCGTACCCTGTATATATATATATATATAT
>NC_068981.1:90571253-90578100 GCF_001194135.2 Octopus bimaculoides
CCTATAGTGTACACAAGAACTGGTATATAATTGCTCACGTGTTATTGACTCTCTTTCTATCTGCTGTAAACACTCATACACACATGTATCACTCACATACACACTTTTCTTTGTATGACGGCCTGTCTTTGATAATGTTCTTATATGTCGCATTCACACTCACACACAGACATACATCTTTAACGCTACAATAAATATCTCTGTTATTCATCTAATACGGTTGTGGTCTTTCATTACTGGTCATCTATGTTATCGTCGTATAACATATCATCTATATCATCATCTGATATATACATCTTGTGTTCGACCGTGTGACACGTTTAAATAAAAGGAGTCCTCTGTTTTTCCATTCGTCACCATATCTCCTTTTTTGAGTTCGCACAGTCGTCCCTTACATATATATATATAAAATGGGTTTCTTTCAGTTTCCGTCTACCAAATTCACTTACAAGGCTTTGGTTGGCTCAAGATACGCAGTGGGACTGAACCCGAAACTCAAGCTGTTATATTTAATTTGTTTACCTGCATAATTACATTCTCTAATCTGAACGCTGAAGGGTTAAGTCTTTTGCTCCTTATGAAAAATAGACCATCAATGACTTGTCTCTTCTCTTCTCGACTCTGGGCTGTCTTTTCTGCTTTCCTCTACAAAGTCATGTTGGTTTCGAATTGTCATTAGTGTTCCTATAATTGTGTTTTTTTTTTTTTCTTGGTATGAGTGTTGGTCCAATGCAAACCCATTTTTTACCCCTGAGAAGTGGTGGTTCATATTAATCAGGTCTTTATCCTTTAAACTCTCCAGCATAGGGAGCTGGGGGGGGGGGAGCTATCAGGAGCTTGCATTTCACTGGCAAAGCTGTCAGGATCACTGAAGCATACAAGCCACTAATGAAGCTTTCAAGTAGTGTTTCTACTCTGATTAGTAATCATATTTACATCTAGGCTAGCTATTCTAGTAAGAATTAAGAACCTTATTCATGATCAAGGAATGGTGATAGTGGTAGGATTTGAACCAATAACTCTTCAAAGGGCGTTTCTATAGATATGGAATTGTAGCTATTGCTACCCTAGATTAGCCCTGAGTAGATCTATTGTGAAAGGAATTCCATTCATGACGTTCCCTTTTTTTTTTTTTCAGACATAAAATACTTAGGATTACATTCATCTAATGTATAATACAATTATTTTTTGAAATGGTGAGGTGTAATTTGAGAGAAATTTTGTTAATGTTTCTAAGAGGCTGAGTCACCAAGTAGAGTAGATTAGCCCTGAGCATGCCTATCACCATCATCATCATCATTATTTAACATACATCTTCCAGGCATGCATGGGTAGGACAGTTGACAGGAGCCAGCCAGGTAGAAAACTACCCGAGGCTATTGTGTCTGTTTTGGCAGGGTTTTTACGGTTGGATGCCCTTTCTAACATCAACCACTCTGCAGAGTGGACTCAGTGCTTTTTATGTGGCATTAGCACAAGCAAGGTTAGTTTTGGCATGATTTTTACAGCTGGATGTCCTTCCAAATGCCAGCCACTCTACAATGTGGACTGAAAGTTTTTTAAGTGGCACCAGCACTGGCAGAGTCACCAAGTAACTTGCAAGACAAGGAATTATGAGAGGGGCAGGGGCATTTGAGGAGGGGAACTTGTGTCAGAAGATGAAAGGTTAGTGTGACAGAGAGGCAGAAATAGGTGTCTTGCTATAACAGAAGGGGCATTGGAGGAGGTGAAAAGTATTCCAGTCATGACCTTCTCTTCTTTTTTCAGACATAATATATCAACGATTACATTCACCTAATGTCTCTTTCAATTTTTTTCTTAGTTGTAAGGTGTAATTTGAGGGAAATTTTGCAAATGTTTTTCTAAGAGGCTGAGTTATCAAATAAAGGTTCTCTATTTGGCTCATGGAATTGTGGTATTAATAGCTATTTCTAACACAGGCATGGGACTCCAAAATATTTAAGGGTGTAAGAGTTAGCAGATCAAATTGATCCCAGTACTTGACAGGTATTTATTTTATCAACCTCACAAAGATGGAAAGCAAACTGGACCTTTGTGCTCAGATATAGGCACAAGCATGGCTTGTGGTTAAGAAGCTTGTTTCCCAATCATGTGGTCTCGGGTTCAGTTCCACAGTGCAGCACTTGGGGGAAGAGTCTTCTACTATAGCTCTAAACCAACCAAAGCCTTTTGAGAGGATTTGGTAGATAGAAACTGAAAGCATGCGTGTGTGTTCATGTGTACCCTTGTCTTGACCTCATGTGATGGTTGTAAATGAATGTCACCATCATAAAAGCAAGATTGTTCCTTTCCAATCCTCCGTGAAAAATATGTCTGGCTATGGGGAAATATAACCTTGCTTGGAAATAGATGAGAGTTAGCAACAGGAACGGCATCCTGCTGCAGATAATCTACCTCAACAAATTCTATCTGACTCATGCAAGCATGGAAATGTGGACGTTAAATAATGGTGGAAAGTAAAGAAAGAGACATTTGATCTGACACTATGACAACTCAGTCAATTTGCTATCTTTACTATGAGGCTAGTCCACTACATAAAGAGATACTTTATGCATCTATAATATACTAGCTAACCCGTGCCATCAATAGTGACAGCTAATTTGTAGTATTTTATATAAAAATAAGGTACAAAATGAGGTACATAATAATCACACATACAAACATTCACATACCTCCCTTGTACATGCAGACACACACACACACACATATACTCACACAGAGTTGAAACGCTAATATTTTTTTCACTCTTTCCTTCCTTATTCATTTATCACCCCTTCCTTTCTCACATTGCTATTACTTTCTCTCATTCCCTCTCAGTCAGGGCTATTACTCCCATTACTTTTCCTTCATGGAATTACTATTTTCTCTCCTCATCTGCCTCCAGTATGATTCTGGACAAATATATAAAATGATGGTATGTTGCCAACTTAATGTGGCAGTCCCATGAAAGGGAAGAATGTTACTGTTATTTAGCCCTAGGAAGCACTGTTTCCAGTTGGCCACGACACATTTTATTTGGCCAACTGGAAACGATGCTTCCTAGGGCTAAATAGCAGTTGCATTCTTCCCTTTCATGGGACTGCCACATTAAGTTGGCAACATATTATCACTTTATTGTGCTGCTACTGTATAAATCTCTCTGAGAGATTTAGAAATGAAATATATAAAAATACTATGCTTTATTATATTAGGAGATATTGACACAATCTATAGAGACACTTTATAACTAATTGGCACTCGGCTGATTATGGTGATGATGGTTCCAGTTGATCTCACCAGCAGAACAGCCTGTTTTCAAGTTTATTCCTCCCAGGACAGGACAACAGTCTGTCACAGGATTACTCATTTTTGCCAGCTGAGTGGATTATCTTGACTGTAGTTATTAATAATTGTTTCTAACAAAGACACAAGGCCTGAAATGTTGTTAGGGAGAGGTTTAGCTGATTACCAAGTATTTTATTTTGTAGTATTATTTGTTTCAAGTTTTGGCACAAGGCCAGCAATTTCAAGGACAGGGGTAAGTTAATGTAATCGAATCCCAGTACTCAACAGATACACATTTTATTGACCTCAAAAGGATGAAAGGCGAAGTTGACCGTGGCAGAATTTGAATGCAGAATGTAAAGACACAGGAGTGGCTGTGTGGTAAGAAGCTTGCTTCCCAACCACATGGTTCCGAGTTCAGTCCCACAGCATGACACCTTGGGCAAGTGTCTTTTGCTTATAGCCTTGGGCCGACCAAAACCTTGTCAGTGGATTTGGTAGACGGAAACTGAAAGAAGCCTGTCGTATATATATATATATATATATATATATGCATGTATGTATTTGTTTGTGTGTCTCCACTCCATTGCATGACAACCAATGTTGGTGTGTTTACATCCACCATAACTTAGCAGTTTGACAAAAGAGACTGACAGAATAAATACTAGGCTTACAAAGAATAAGTCCTGGAGTCAATTTGTTCAACTAAAAGCAGTGCTCCAGCATGGCCACAGTCAAATGACTGAAACAAGTAAAAGAATTAAAAGAATAAAAAAATACAGAAAGACAGACAAAATGCCACAAAGCATTTTACCTGGCATGCTAATGATTCTGCTAGCTCACTGCCTTACTTTATAGAATTGTTGATTTAGCCATATAGCCAACAATTTAGAGAAGAAAGGGTTAGTTAATACCATGACCCTTGTACTTGACTACTATTTCATTTTATCAATTCAGTTTTGGAGAAATGAAAGGTGTCGTTGATCTCAGCAAGATTTGAACTCACAATGCAGATTTGGAACAGTTACCACAAAACATTTTTGACTGAAGCTCTAACAACTTCCATGATTCATTACCAGAACTGTAGTATTCTTAATAATTCTTTCTACTATAGGCACAAAGCCTGGCATTTTGTGGGGAGGGGCTAGACAATTACATTGACCTCAGCACCCAAATGGTACTTATTTTATTAACTCTGAAAAGATAAAAGGTAAAGTTGGCCTTGAAGGCATTTGAACTCAGGATGTAAAGCTAGAAAAATTGCTGCTAAACATTTTATCTGAATGATATCAAATTAAGGTGGTGAGCTGGTAAAAACGTTAGCATGCCGGGCGAAATGCTTAGCAGTATTTGGTCTGTCTTTATGTTCTGAGTTCAAATTCCGCTGAGGTCAGCTTTGCCTTTCATCCTTTTGGGGTTGATAAATTAAGTACCAGTTGTGTACTGGGGTCAATCTAATTGACTGGCCCCCTATCCCCAAATTTTGGACCTTGTGCCTAGAGTAGAAAAGAATAATGATATCAAATTTTGGCTCAATGCCAGCAATTACAAGGGAGAAGGTAAGTTGATTACATTGCCACCACTGCTTCACTGGTATTTATTTTATCAACCTCTGAAAAGATGGAAGGCAAAGTTGACGATGGCAGAACTTGAACTCAGAAAGTAAAGACAGATGAAATGCCGCTAAGCACTTTGCCCAGGGTGGTAACAATTCTGCCAGTTTGCCGCCCTACTTACTGTTCTTAATAATATAATCAATAACTACTTACCCAAAATTTCAATGCCAAGCTCTGTGGCCATTCTCTGGGCACCATCCTTGCCAAAAATATGTTCTGCATGTCCACATTTGGAACAAATATGAATGCTCATGTTCTGTATGATTCCAAGAATGGGAACACTCACTTTAGCAAACATCTCTACTCCACGCCTAGCATCCATTAAAGCAATATCTTGAGGAGTGGTCACAATTACAGCTCCTGATGGCAGAATAAAATATATTTTTGATGATGATGATGATGATTTTTGGATTAGCTCAAAACTATGGATGAAATGAAATAGAGTTAATTGAATGAGTATCATTTTATGACTGACTGGAATTCCATTTTACTAACTCAGAGGTCTGAACATGGCTGTGCTTAAAAATTACATTTCACAAGCACAAGATTTGGACTTTGGCCACTCTGTGTGGCACTTTGGACAAGTGTCTTTTACTATAGCTCCAAACTGTCCAATGTCTTGTGAGTGAAATTTGGTAGTTGGAAACTGTATAGAAGCTTATTTTAGATACACATAGATAGATAAATAGACAGACAGACAGACAGACAGATAGATAGACAGAGGGGTGGGTTGATGGATGGCTGGATAGACAGACAGAAGTCAGTCAGTCAGACAGACAGACAGATAATTTTCATTTAAAGTTCACTTCTCTATGCTTGCATGGGTCAGGCAGAATTCACCGAGGCTGATTTTCTATAGCTGGATGTGCTTCCTGTCACCAACTCTCATCAGTTTTCAAGCAAGGCAACATTTTCCCCATGACCAGACATGTTTTCAGTGTGATGGTGATGCTCATTTACAATACCAAGTGATGCCACATGGATGGACACACACACAATTAAAGTCCTTATTGGTTAGATACCACACCAACAGCAGTTTCTGATAGACACACGGATATGTTTATATGGCAATTAGCAGCTGGCTCTGAAACCAGATATATGAGGTGTGGCTTATCTACTGCACACCAATCCCTTAAAATGTCTAAGTGTAAGAACATCAGTTTTTATTTACCTGCAATTGGTATATTTTGAGTCAAAGAAAGCTGTGTATCTCCTGTTCCTGGAGGCATGTCCACAATGAGGTAGTCAGTATTAGACCATGAAACCTGATAAAATATAAATTATTTTGCATTACAAATTAGAAAGCACTATTCAATATATAGAAATTATTTTTTGAAATGGTGTATCATGAAGCAGATAAAGCCATAAATAATAGCATATAAATAAGACCTGTTTTAAAAAACCCTTTGGATTGAAAAAGTCAAAAGCTGTCCATAGGACTTGAACCTACATCTCCTGTAGACATGACAATCATTCTACTACAGGACTGAAGCAATCTAGCGAATTTCTCTTCCGTACAAAGTTTTAAAATCCAATATTTATAATCTATTGAACTAGAGGAGAAGTTTCAGGTGTGGAAGCAAGGTCTAGAATTGAAGGGCCTTAGAGTCAACCTAGCTAAAACCAAAATCCTAATAAGTAGGAAGGTAGATAAAACACAAACCCCTTCAGGTAGATGGCCCTGCTCAGTATGTAGAAAAGGAGTAGGTAGTAACTCTATAAGATGTACCCGGTGCAAGCTATGGACACATAAGAGGTGCAGCAACATCAAAGGCAGGTTAACTAGCAAGTTAGTTTTTGTTTGTGGCAGATGTTCAGGTGCAATAAAGACTGCAAACAAACAGGAAACAACTTCTATCTCATTCCAGGGTGAAAAACTAGAGGTAGTCGATAGCTTCCGCTATCTGGGCGACCAAGTTAGTAGTGGGGGTGGGTGCGCTGAAAGT
>NC_068981.1:90578790-90585743 GCF_001194135.2 Octopus bimaculoides
TGTAGGATTTTCGAGCGAGATCGTTGCCAGTGCCCCTGGACTGGCTTGTGCGGGTGGCACATAAAAGACACCATTTCGAGCGTGGCCGTTTTCGTGCGGGTGACACGTAAAAGCACCCACTACACTCTCTGAGTGGTTGGCGTTAGGAAGGGCATCCAGCTGTAGAAACTCTGCCAAATCAGACTGGAGCCTGGTGTTGCCATCCGGTTTCACCAGTCCTCAGTCAAATCGTCCAACCCATGCTAGCATGGAAAGCGGACGTTAAACGATGATGATGATAGTTGGCCTGAATAAATTTGATTTAACTAGTGATGTGACTCTTTGATTACCATATTGATTGGAGCTTATTGAATACTCCTAGCACTTTCAGCTATCCTTAGTTTTACGTCAGTTTCAGTATTGCCACCTTCAGTCTGAGCACAACACATGACCAGTACATATTTAATTTCGAAACTAAAACGTAAAAGAACGTGAATAAATATTGCAAAGCACTGTTCATTCCGCTCCACTACCATTTCAGTGGAGACTCCTCGTTCTCTCAGCCTAGTAATAATGATCTCTGATTTAGGTCAGCGATTTCAAAGGGAGTGAGTTAGTGAATACTATCAATCCCGATACTTAACTGTTACTTTATTTTATCGAGCTCTGGAAAGATGAAAGACAAAGTCGAGCACGGCGGGATTTGAGCTCAGAACGTAAAGAGCTGGAAGAAATGTCACTAAGCATTTTGTTCGACACTCTAATGATTGTGCAAGCTCACCAAGGAAACCCGCCAGCGGGCTTTGAACCCGGAACGTAAAGAGTCAAAAGACAAAAAAATTACATCGCCTAACAAAATATATTTAAGAAATAGAGATTGGCAGGGGAGGCAACTCCCTCAAACTGTAGACACATTACTAGTTGTACAAACGATGTTAACTCCCTTGTTGTGCGTGCGTGTGCGTGTTAAAACTCTCCATATCTCATTTGATGTAGAATACATTTTATTTTTATTGGCCAATAGAAAGATTTTGAGAACCGATTTGCTTGTAATTAACATGTTACATCACCAGCAAAAATTTCATCAGAGCAGTGAAGGTTAAACTCTGACTGAAAATGTTGAAATGAGAAAGAAGTTAACTGTATTTATAGTTAACAACAAAACCATTATAAAATATGTGCTGAGTTACCATTACAAGGAATGAAAAACAAAGAGCTTAGTTAATGAGAGTTAATCAAATATCACTTGAATAATAACACACAACAGGCTTCCATACAATTTCCATTCATTAGCTTCCATTAGGCAACCTGAAACTACAGAAGATGATATTTGCCTGAAGGTGTTGACCTGCAGTAGTCATTTGAATAATAACAGCAGTGCCGTGATGGGATATAAACCATAAAACTGTCAGCTGGTTGCTCTGAGTCGACCAACAGCAACTCTTTGAGTTAGAACAAAAGAATAATATTTACCTGTCTGAGCAATTTGTCAATGGCAGAAATGACCATGGGACCTCGCCATACAATTGGAGACTTTTCATCAACTAAAAATCCCATTGACATGCTAAAAGACAAAAATATAAAGAAAATAATGATAATGTTGCCATAAAAAGAGGACCTTCTCTCAGAAAAACAAATAAATAAGCATAGACACGGTCATGTGTTTAAGATGCTCACATTGCAACTACATGATTCTGGACTCAAGCAAGCATGTATGTATATATGTGTGTGTGTGTATGTGTGTAATAGATAGATCAGTTGATGGACAGATAAAGAGTAAAAGTAGTGTTTGAAGAAGTGAGAGGTATCAATCATCTCAAATAAATCCATGTAAAGTAGGAATATATTTAAGAACACTCAATACTTATTTTTGTGTCTAATACTAATTCTACTGATTCATAAGTAGGTAGGTAGGAAGGGAGGTAGGCAGATAGGCATATAGGCAAGTAGGTAGGCAGGTAGGCACATAGGCAGGAAGGTACGTTGGTAGGTATAAACTCTTAAAAGAAGAGGTGGAAGAAATTAATGATTGTCCTTTGAGGAATATCATCACCATCATTTAATACCTGTTCTCCATGTTGGTATATATTGGATATTGTGGAGGCGCAATGGCCCAGTGGTTAGGGCAGTGGACTCGCGGTCATAGGATCGTGGTTTCGATTCCCAGACTGGGCGTTGTGAGTGTTTATTGAGCGAAAACACCTGAAGCTCCACGAGGCTCCAGTAGGGGATAGTGGCGAACCCTGCTGTACTCTTTCACCACAACTTTCTCTCACTCTTACTTCTTGTTTCTGTTGTGCCTGTAATTCTAAGGGTCAGCCTTGTCACATTGTGTCACGCTGAATATCCCCGAGAACTACGTTAAGGGTACACGTGTCTGTGGAGTGCTCAGCCACTTGCACGTTAATTTCATGAGCAGGTTGTTCTGTTGATCGGATCAACTGGAACCCTTGATGTCGTAAGCGACAGAGTGCCAACACACACACACACACACACATATTGGATATTATTCAAGAAAATCAAACTATGAAGTCTTTGGTAATGCAATAATGATTTTTAACATAGGTACAAGGCTACATTGGTGTGTGAGGTTAGGATTAGTTGGTTAAATTGACCTCAATACTTTAACTTGTACTTTATTTTATTGACCCCTGAAGGACAAAAGGCAAAGGTGACTTTGGCAGAAATTGAACTCAAAATGTAAAGAGCTGTTACTAAATGCTGCAAGGTATTTTGATTGATGTACTGACAATTCTGCCAATCTGATGCGTGTACAATTTGAACTCATTTTAATCTCATCACATCCCTGTACAAAACAGAGAGAGATGAGGTTAAATTGCTTTCAGTAACTCAATTCCATGTTGAGCTCTAGGGTCATGTTGAGCTCTAGAGTCATGTTAAGCTTTAGGGCCATGTTGAGCTCCAAACCTGTCCAGCCTATTTTAGTATGGCAGCAACAAGTATTAAAATGCTGTCAAATACTATTTTACAGTTCTTTTATTATTTTTATTGGTTTCATTCATTGGACTGTGGCTATGCTGGAGCATTGTCGTCAAGGGTTTCAGCTGATCATATTGACCCCAGTATCTATTTCAGTCTTGTGTTTATTGTATCAATCATTATTTATTGAATGACTAAGTTATCTTATGAAATAAAGGAACATAATTCAATACACTGGTTTATACACACACAGCAGGCTTCCATACAGTTTCCATTCATCAACTTCCATCCACAAATATTAAGCAACCTGAGACTACCTTAGATGATATTTGCCCAAAGGCATTGACCTGCAGCAGTTTAACCCTTTAGCATTTAAACCTACCATATCCAGCCAAAATATTCTGACTCTTTTTATGTTCAAACTGGGCATATCTAGCCTCTCATACTTACCCTGCAATGTCATTCTAAGAATAAAGCAATTGCATGCATCAGAGAAATCTCGAAGTTACAAAATAATGCATGACTAATTTAAAACAATGTGAATAAATATTACATTTGACAGAGTAACCTGAATGCTAAAAGGTTAAATGAAACATTACCAGCATTAACCCCTTCAATCTCAGAGGGCCTGTTTCATGAGGGACTGCCTCTTTATTTAGACACAGCATGCACAAAAAATAAATAAAAGCCTGTCACTTGTGGGATCAAATTTGGACTACATTTGGTTGGTGGTGAAGCCTGCACCCATGGTAATAGAATATCTCTAAACAGATCGAAGATTTTCCAAGCATAAATTTTAAATAATGTTAATAAAATGTGCTTTTCATCAAAATTTCTTTTAATCAACCAATCACTCTTAAAGAAAAAATCTCCATAATTACCATTTTATGCCAAAATTTTTCAGAGGTATCATCATGTTAGCTGGAAAATAATTTTAAAATGCAGTTTTTTAAACAATTTTATACAAAATTAAATTTAAAAAACCCTACTATATACACATGCACACACCACCACCACTACCACCATCACCATCATCATTCAACACCCTTGTCCCTGCTGACACGGACAGTTTGACAGGAACCAAATGAACCTGCATCGAGCTCCAATGTTTGCTTTATACGCACGCACACAAGTATGTATGTACACATAAGCTGTAAAGTGTAACCTAAGTTTGGGACCAATGGTAGGTTTCACACTCCACTTCTATATCCAGTGAGATATGAAGCAAAGTATCAAGCCATGGAATAGACTAGTTTGTGGAATATGAACCATGGAACGGTGTTAATAAAATACAGTAAACAGCTAGGATTACATAATTGCTGTTGAAACATTATATAATCTTGTTAATTCATGTCATCAATGCTCAGCAAATGTGTTTCATATATATATGTATGCATGCATACATGTGTGCATACACACACACATGCATACTATTATTCTTACTCTCTGTTTGTTGTTTGACAGCCTCTTGCTTTTAAATTATCTTTTTATAATGATAGTGAATAGCTGATAAATTATTTTATGTGTATTATTATTATTATTATTATTATTGTTATTATTATTATTATTATTGAGTGAGAGAGCTGTGCATGCCATCAAAGTGACACTGGGGTAAAATATACGAAGCCCATTATACCCATCATGACTACCCATCTGATAAGGGTACACCAGGCACATGCATCACAACCATGTGTGCACGACATGGTGATCTCATATCAAGATAAACAGTACATGACCTTGCAGGTGGGGCCCAGTTAGAATTTTCTTCAGGTTGAGTAGCCCATCCTGCTCAAAAGGTACCTGAATAAGGGTTGTTTAAAGATGTTGAACAAAACATCCATGTTTCCAAAGGTGAATTATCCAAACCCCAAAGAATTCCTCTCAACACATGACTATGATGCTCCCCCACTACTTCTGCTCATAATCAGAGATCCACATATCGTTAGCCACCAAGGGACATGCTCAACTGAGTAAGATCAAGCAACTGACAAGCAAACCTGTGGTACTGGGCAGAATATTTGCTGTAGCCCATCTTTTATACCAAGACAAAACAATGTACATGATAACATTTCCAATCAATTAAGATCAGAAGCCAGGAGAGCCACTGCCTGGTACTGCATCCGGGCATTTATTATTATTATTATTATTATTAAAGCAAAGCAAGTACAGTAATTTTACCATGATTAAGTTCTGGTTCTGCTTCTAGATTCATCATCTTAGGAATTGACGGACCAAAAATATCAGCATCAAGGATGCCTACTGTTTTGTCCTGTAAAGAGAAATGATTTCCTGCGTTGACAGATGGCCACAGTTTATATCAAGAAAGAATAATGATCATTAAATCAACCCCTGTATAAGCCACATGTCAGATTACATTTTGTTGTTTTTACTGTGTAGCCATCCGTTGGCCCTAATTGAGCTGATCTATGACCCAACCCTTGGATGGCGCAAGTATTTGCATCAGGTCTCTGATTTGAGAATAATACGATATTTTGGTGTGCCACTTCTTACAGCAGCAATCCATGAGTTGGGATTCCTTTCCTTCCTTTTTCTTATGCATCTCCAATGCCTTGAAAAAGGTTATGAGCATGGACATTGCCTGTTGCTCCTCAGACAGTAGAAGACTGCTGTAGATCAGAATTGTGCCTGTATTCATATACCCAGTCAAAGTTTATTTCATATCATAGTGGCATGGGTTGGGTGATCTTGCAGGATCCAGTGAATCCAAGGACTGTGTCATGCTTCATTTTCCACATTGGCATGGTTTCCACAACTGGATGCCCTTCCTAATGTCAACCCCTTTATAAACAGTCTCACGAGACCATTACAACAAATTCTTACAGCAAAGACATGGACACACCAATACTTAGACTTTAAATCTGGTTAACCATTCCATATTAAAAGGAATATCTCATTTAATATAGTAAGATGTATATGTTCAAAAGTTAGGCACAAACAGAATGAGAGATAACTGGTAGAACTAAAAATATTCCTTCAAAAATAAAAATGCCTGAACAACTTAGTAAATCAAGCCATAATCAAGGTAAAAGAGCCTAATCTGTTCCTACAGAGAAACTCTCACAATAAGGGTTAACACAAGACAAAAACATGAATATTCCATTTGTAGGCACTTATAATTGAAGAAACCATAACATCTTACATTCAGCTAAACAATACCTTCTAATTCTATACCAGACATCAAATCTTAGAAAAATAAAGAATCACAAATTGTCAACAGCTGAAGGACTCTAAACACAGGGTGTAATTCACATCAGAAGATGTCTATTCTGGCATGGTTTCTACGGCTGGATGCCCCTCCTAATGTCAATGACAGAAGCAAATAGAAAACACACACACACACAAACACACATATACATATACTGAAAGTCAAGCCAAGGGATGACATAGTTAGGCACCACTATTCTCTTGTTGACAAATGTTAGAAATATAAGGTTTAATCAGTGTTCTATTTCCTTGAATATCATTTATCATCCTTTTAAAAGATATTAAATAATAATTAAACTTACCTTGTCCAATGCAGCTAAACCCAATGCCAGATTGACTTGAAAGGAGATAAAAAAAACCCTATTTAGATATGTGATTCTGAATACAGTATAATATAACATAATATAATACGATATAATATGGTATATTATATCATATCATATATACATATGTTTATGTACCTTGTAAATCATCATCATCATCATCATCATCGTTTAACGTCCGCTTTCCATGCTAGCATGGGTTGGACGATTTGACTGAGGACTGGTGCAACCGGATGGCTACACCAGGCTCCAATCTAATTTGGCAGAGTTTCTACAGCTGGATGCCCTTCCTAACGCCAACCACTCAGAGAGTGTAGTGGGTGCTTTTACGTGTCACCTGCACGAAAACGGCCACGCTCGAAATGGTGTCTTTTATGTGCCACCCGCACAAGAGCCAGTCCAGGGGCACTGGCAACGATCTCACTTGGCTTGCCGGGTCTTCTCAAGCACAGCACATTTCCAAAGGTCTCGGTCAGTAGTCATCGC
>NC_068981.1:90587086-90587568 GCF_001194135.2 Octopus bimaculoides
CAGGGGCAACCTGTCTTGAATTCCTCTGTGATCGCCTGGAGGACTATGATAAATAGGAGGGGGCTGAGGACGGAACCTTGGTGGACCCCTACCTCTACCCGGAATTCATTACTGTACTCATTTCCAACCTTCACCTTACTGACAGCATCTCTGTACGTGGCTCACACAGCTCTCACTAACCATTCTTCTATCCCAAGTTTCCTCATTGACCACCAGATAAGGGATCGGGGGACCCTGTCAAAGGCTTTCTCCATGTCAACGAAGGCCAGGTACAGAGGTTTATCCTTGGCTAGATATTTCTCCTGCAGCTGTCTCACTAGAAATATGGCAGTCCTTCATAATTAACTGATATATGTTTATGTATTTATACATACACACAGATCTATATAGATATAGTGATGGGAGATGCTAAAAGTTGATTAAAACAATATTTGCTATAGGACTTAATATGAAATGTTGAGCCAAATATATATATATATATA
>NC_068981.1:90588549-90602991 GCF_001194135.2 Octopus bimaculoides
ATATATACTGGTTGGCAGAATTCTCATTGCAGTAAAGACAAATGAAATCCAAGTAGGATGAAAGCAGAGATACTCTCTAAGAGTTAGATATGCTGTACATTAAGTATAGGTGTGGTTGTGTGGTAGGAAGTTTGCTTCCTAACCACATGGTCTCGGATTCAGTTTCACTGTGTGACACCTTGAGCAAGTGCCTTCTTCTATAACCCTAGGCTGACCAAAGTCTTGCAAGTGGGTATGGTAGATGGAAGCTGAAAGAAGCCAATCGTATAAATACATGTACAACATTGGCTGTCAAGCGATGGTGGCAGGGACAAACACAGACACACCAATATATACATACCTATATCTCTCTCTCTCTCTCTATATATATATATATATACATACATGACAGGCTTCTTTCAGTTTCCGTCTACCAAATCCACTCACAAGGCTTTGGTTGGCCCAAAGCTATAGTAGAAGACACTTGCTCAAGGTGCCACACAGCGGGACTGAACATGGAACCATGTGGTTGGGAAGAAAGCTTCTTACCACACAGCCACGCCTACACCCATCAGTATAAGTTTCCCTGAAAGATATTAAAATCTTACCTGCAGTTGTTGACTTGCCAACACCACCTTTTGCAGAAGATACAACAATAACATGTTTAATTCCATCGATTGGCTTTTTTTTAGGAAGACCTCGAGCCATTCTTTGACGACGAAGTTCATCAAATTCTGCAGCTGACATCTTGTTAGCATTCTGTAAATGAGAAAATATTAGAAATACTAATTTAACTATTCAAATAATTTGATACAAATTTGAGACGTGAGTTGAGTTCCAATTTGAAAACAGAAAGATTTTACGAAGCATTTTCATCCAAGCTTTCATGACAGATTAACTAATTCTTAAATTAATATTCGCAGTTATATCCATATGTGTTTTGTCTCACTGTGAAATTAGGCCCAATGAAGGCTTTTTCATCAGCTAAGGATGAGAAACAAACCGAGTGATTTCCTTGCCATTTAACGATTCGTCTTGATTCAGTCATCTTTGCTTTCACACACACACATCTTTTATCTTTTACTTGTTTCGGTCATTGAACTGTGGCCATGCTGAAGCACTGCCTTGAAGAGTTTTTGTTGAACCCTCAATACTTTTTTTGGCTTGGTACTTATTCTATCAGTCTCTGTATGCCAAACCTCTAAATTATGCACAAATCCCTACCTATCTATCTGTCTGTCTGTCTGTCTGTCTGTCTATCTATCTATCTATCTATCTATCTATCTATCTTATTATTTTTTTTATTGCCCACAAGGGGTTAAACATAGAGGGGACAAACAAGGACAGACAAAGGGATTAAGTCGATTACATGAACACCAGTGCGTAACTAGTACTTAATTTATCGACCCTGAAAGGATGAAAGGCAAAGTCGACCTCGGCAGAATTTGAACTCAGAACGTAACGGTAGACGAAATACCACTAAGCATTTCACCCAGCGTGCTAACGTTTCTGCCAGCTCGTCGCCTTAATCTATCTATCTACCCACCTACCTACATAGCCATGTACATACATACATACATGCACATTATTGCTCTGTTATCCATAAGTCAGAAAAAAAGCACAGTCTAAAAGAAATGAGCTGTTACACTTTTACATAGCTCAGGAGTATATCCTTGGCTCAGGAACAAAACTGGCATCAAAAAGTTGCCATTAGTATCATGATTACTATTGCACTTGGTCAATGTAACTTTCTGACCAGTTATATGCCATTGTTGGCACTCCGTTGCTTACGACCTCAAGGGTACCAGTTGATCCGATCAACGGAACAGCCTGCTCATGAAATTAACGTGCAAGTGGCTGAGCACTCCACAGACACGTGTACCCTTAAAGTAGTTCTCGGGGATATTCAGCGTGACAAGGCTGACCCTTTGAATTACAGGCACAACAGAAACAGGAAGTAAGAGTGAGAGAAAGTTGTGGTGAAAGAGTTCAGCAGGGTTCACCACCATCCCCTGCTGGAGCCTCGTGGAGCTTTAGGTGTTTTCGCTCAATAAACACTCACAACGCCCGGTCTGGGAATCAAAACCGCGATCCTATGACCGTGAGTCTGCTGCCCTAACCACTGGGCCATTGCGCCTCCACAAAGTTATATGCCATAACTAGGAATATACTATTTGACTATATAAAAATATATATCATCATCATCATTTAACGTCCGTTTTCCATGCTGGCATGGTTAGGGTGGTTTGACAGGAGCTGACATGTTTTGGTATGGTTTCACTGGCTGGATGCCCTTCCTAACATCAACCACTTTACACAGCATATTAGGTGCATTTCCACAGCACTGGCATGGATACTTTTTACGTGACACCAGCACCTACAAGCCCACAAGACTATGGATGCTCGGTTAGAAAGGGTTGCAGGGGACGAGCCTGTATGCAAGGGCAATTATGCTTTTACTTGGCTTAACTGTCTTTTCAAGTGCAGCAAGCCACCAGGAGTCTTGGTACTCTGTCATCCCCTCAGTGAGTTCTAACATCTGTAGACCCTTTCGCACCATTTCATCCCACGTCATCCTAGGTCTACCCTTTCCACATGTTCTTTCTACAATTAGAAATCCGCACCTTTTGATGCAACTGTCTTCATTATATGCATTATATAGCCATACCAGCACAGTCCTCTCTCTTGCACACTAGATCTAATGCTGAAGCATTGAAATATTGGTTTTACAGCCAGATGCCCTTCTTGGTGTTATATCCTACCTGCTTTGAAACTAAAGGATAGATTATTGCACAACTTCAAAGGTGCAAAGCAAGATAGCAGAAGTGATAACAACACCATTTGAATGTTTGAGCTTTCACAGAACTCAGCACAAATGTAAGCAAAGATATAGGCACGCACACACAAACATGCATGATAAAGAGGTGGGTATTTGTATTTGTCAATTTGAAAACCAAGACCTTTTATCCCTTAACTTTATTGAGTTTCTGATTAAATAAAAAGTGTCAACAACTATTGAAAAGGTTGCAAGACGCAATAAAAATTTTAGGAAAAATAAATAAGTAAATGAGTGGAAACTTTACTGGTGAATGTGTTAAATGATAAGGCACTAAAAGAGAATGACTCCCCAGATACAACAAAATATGCTTCAACACACAAACTCACATAAAGAATCTTGTAAACCAAATTCAATATCGAAGTATAAAAAAAGAAGAAAAATATATTTCCATATTTGTAAACATACATGATAGAAATCATTGTTGAAATACCAAGCTCATAGCAATTTGTTTTCCTTTTCATCTTTGTTAAAGCTCTGAGTCAACCCGATGGAGCACACTTAGTAATTAAAGGCATTCCAATCATCACCTCCTCACTTTTGACCCTTGGCACAGTATCTAGGTTACCTTTCTTCTTTTTTTAGACGATGGAGTATGATTTCAGGGAGATTTGGGTGCTATTTTTATGCAGTCGAACGACTGAGTATTGTAGAGGTTGAGTTTGAATTTCTCTTTTATCTCACTTTTACTTGCTTCAGTCATTACACTGTGGCCATGCTGGGGCACCACCTTGAATTTTTAGCCAAATGAATCGATCCTAGTACTTATTTTTTTTAAAGACTGGTACTTATTGCAATGGTCGCTTTTGCCGAATCGCTAAGTTACGAGGATGTAAATACACTAACACAGGTTGTCACGTTGGTGGAGGCTAAAAACAGAGACAAAGACACACACATGCACAGACAGACAGACACACATACACACACATACCTTGAGCATCTTTCAGTTTCCGTCTACCAAATCCTCACAAAGCTTTGTTCGGACAGAGGCGAAAGTAGAAGACGCTTGCCCAAGGTGCCATGCAGTGGAAATGAACCCGGAACTATGTGACTGAGAAGCAAGCTTCTTAACCACACAGCCAGGCCTATCACTTTTATTTTTACAGCTGTTGAACAAAATCTGTACAGACCCACTATATAGTTACGGCCCGTTGTGCTTAGAGTTCAAATCCCAGTCAAATACTTGTATTGATACTAAATTCCTTAAAAGCATTCTAAATGAATGAGTTCATAAAAGAAAGGATTTTTCAAATACTTATCTCTGACATGTCAACTTTGCTTAGAAACCGATCTCTGTTCCTACTTCGTAAACTTGCTATAGCTTCGTATGTGATTGATCTCTTTGATCATCAATCGAATTCTAAAGCTGCAAGTTCTTTAAGAAATAATATATATACATATACATACATATCTCAGGAAAATCTTACACACACACACATATATATATATATATCCATCGTATCAATTCTTTCGTCTGGAGATATGGATTCATAGTTGATAGTTCATGACGATAGAATGATTAATACAAAACAGAGACCAATATACAAACAGACTCAATTAATTTAATGAATATTTCAAGCTTACATGACTGCTACAAAGTGAAAACGTTCGAAAAGCTGCACGGACGGCTCTGAGTCGATGTTTGTTTATAATTTGACGCGAGAAAACACATGGCAGTGTGTAAGTAGCCATGTTGGAATTTAAAGGTCTTGTGCGTTATCTCCCTTGCTTCATAAAACTTTTTATTTTTTTAATTTTGAAGGACATTCTTATTAAAGTTAATATTCCGGCTTGCAAAACTAGATACGATCGTTAAACGTCAGAAAGACCCTGCGATGTATCTTCCGGTTCTGTTTCAAATCTCTTGGAAAATAACTGGCGAAGGTAAAGAATACGCCGAAAACGTGTGGTGCGCGTATTCTTTACCTCTGCCGAATAACTTTGCCTTTCATCCTCGTAGGGTTAATAGTATGTTGTACCAGTCAGGTATTGGGTTAACCTATTGCCTCCCATGAGCCCTCACTGCCTGTTGTTCGTTGTATTTAAAGTGAATTGCTTATGTACATTGCATTTGCAGAGGTGTGTTTAACAATATTTAGTAGTTATTAGCCCTTGTGTCATAAAACGCAATTTTTGAACTACAAAAATAGTGATTGCTTGGAAAACATTTTTTCTTGGCATTTCCCATCTATACCATTCATTGATATTTCATACATATTCGCATTTGATACTATAGTTTAAAAAAAAAAAACTAAAATGTTTATTATTGCAATTGAATTAAAAAGGATAAATAGGTTTTTTTCAGCAATCCCCATTTAGGACTGTAGCGTACGACTTAAGGGAAACTTTCCTCTCTCTGTTATATATATACATAAATACTGACGTAGTAGATAACAGCTAGCCTTCGGCCGCACCTTTGGACCCTGTTGTGTCCACCACTCTGATTGGTTGGTATTGGCGCAATTTGTCTCTTGCTATATTGCGCGCCAAGATGCAACTCAACCAATTGCAGCCTTCAGATAAGGTCACAATTTTTTCTAAATTTCCGGTGAGCCGACACCATGATATAAAATGCAAAGATGATGATGGCAACGAAGATGGAGTTTGTTGTAAGCTGCTGGACGGAATATTGATGAGTCTCCATGTGGCTGCTATTGTCATCGTTGGAACTGGTTGTGTGCTCTGTGGTTAGTGGCTAGACCTTAGGTCTGAGCCAAATGATGTTCTAGACAGCATAAAACTAGCATTTTATATCGTGGTGTCGGCTTACCGGAAGTTTAGAAAAGACTGTCTCACATGACCTTATCTGAAGGCTGCAATTGGTTGGGTTGCATCTTGGTGCACAATAGAGCAATAGACAACTTGTGCCACTCAGAGTGGTGGACACAACCGGGTCGAAAGTTGCGGCCGAAGGCTAGCTGCTATCTACTACGTCCATATTTATATATATATAACAGAGAGAGAAAAGTTTCCCTTAAGTTGTACTCAACAGGGCCTATGGCACAAAAGAGTTTCTATGAACTTTGTTGTATTTCATATCTGGATAAGCATTATTTACTACAGCTTTTTCCCCAAATTTCTAAAATATTTGGATTTTTGTGCTATATATTTTGTTTGCATAATGAAATACTTCATTTTTCTGAGCTTTTCATTATGAGTAAAACTAAATTCCTAAATCTAGATGAAATAAATGATTTGTTGAATGATCCCAATTTTGCTACTGAAATTTCTTATGTATCTGATGATGATACACCAATAGATGTGGTGGAACTTCCTCCTGACAATGTACGTGTTGTTTCTGAGGAAGAGATTGATGAAAATGAACTTGGTGATGATTAAGCAAATGATATACCTAGATGCTTGGAATTGCACTCAAATGGTTTAGAAGATTCAGGAACAAATTCAACACATCGAGTTGAACCAGTAGCTAAATGTAGAAAGGGCAAGACTAAATCAAAACCAACCCGGAGTACATCACAAGAAGATTTTCATATTGATAAAGGAAATGCTGATGCAATAGATAATAAAATCAACAAAATAAAGAATAATTTCAAGGATAAATCCCTGTAGAGGCTTTTGAAACACTTTTTGATGAAAATGTGATGACCCATATTCAGGGCTGTCACATAACCTTTAGAGGCCCTCTGCAACTTTTTTATTTTGAGGCTCCATCTCTTCAATCAAAATTCATCATCTATGCACCTTTTATTCACAACTAGATTTTACTTTATTCTATCTGAAGTTCAATATTTTACGTTATCCTAATGAACATCTTTGAAAGTACAGGTTAAATTTATTTAGGGCTGGAACTATCGTATTAATTCATGTTTAGGAAGGCCAACATTTAATAGGGCTGAATATTTATTCAATGGACTCACAAATATCAGAAAACAAGTATTTCAAAATAAATGTATTCAAAATAACTGGCACGTAAAAGCACCCACTACACTCTCTGAGTGGTTGGCGTTAGGAAGGGCATCCAGCTGTAGAAACTCTGCCAAATGCTGTGCATGAGAAGACCCGGCAAGCCAAGTGAGACCTAAATTTAAGGCCTCAGCCGGTCCACTTATGCGTACCTTCCTTCATTGGACACTAAACTCCACTTGCGAAGACCTGTTGAGGCAAGTGAAATCGAAATCGAGTTAAATTGGACACTAAACTCCACATGCGAAGACCTTTTGAGGCAAGTGAAATCAAAATCGAGTTAAATTCGACGACTGGCACCCATGCCAACATCGTCTCCTTCATTGGACACGAAACTCAGCTTGCGAAGACTTATTGGGGCAAGCGAAAGCGAAATCGTGATGGCACCTGTGCCCAGCGTCGCCTTTCTGGCACTTGTGCCCGTGGCATGTGTAAGGACTTTCGAGCGAGATCGTTGCCAGTGCCCCTGGAAAATGCCACTTGTATTTGAACACTATGCAAATATTCTTTTAGAAACTTTTCTTTTAATTTTTCCAAAATTTAATTGTTTTCTATACTTATAGTTGTAAAAGTCTCAATGACTGAAGCCGGTACTGAAATGTTTTTTATAAAATTATTTTAGCATTTTCTACCTTGACTTTTTTTTCCATATATATGTATATATATACATAGATAGATACATACACACACACAAACTTCTGTGTGTGTGTGTGTGTGTATGCATGTGTGCGCACCCATGCCTTGATTTTGGTACAGAAAGAATTTTGTCTCCAGTTTTTATTGTTTTAGGAGGCCAAAGGTCATTTCTGGGTACAAAGTGGCCAGCTATACAGAGAGAGAGAGAGAGAGATTAAGAGATGTATGTCTGTTTGGTACATGTCTATCTATCTATCTATCACCTTGTGAATGGATATGGTAGATGGAAACAGAAAAAAGCCACTTGTATATGTGTGTGTGTGTGTATGTATGTATGTATGAATGAATGCGTGTACGTATGCCAGTATGTGTATGTTTGTATGTATGTATAAGTATACATGCCCACCTTTCATCACCATTGCTTCTTTTTCTTGTCTTTTCTGTTGAACTTGTTCTTATTTTCGTTTTTTTGGGGGGGATTTCTTTCGTATTTCTTTTATCTCCCTTGGGAATTCATTGACGAGCTTTTTCATTTACTTTTTTTTGCTTCTTTTAAATTTATTTACGGTACACGATTATGGCCTTCAGAATGGAGAACACCTGTTTAAAGGTATCAGCCTGCTTACCTTTTACATTAATGGGAAATCCATATTATATTGTTGGTACCTTAGTTGTGACTGCTTACTTTTTTTCTATTTTTGGATAAGATTTCCATCTCAACCACAAGATTTCAAGTTTAGCTCCATTGCACAGCATCTTGGGCAAATGTTTTCTATTATAGCTCAGGATCAACTAAAGTCTTGTGAGCAGATTTGATAGATAGAACCTGAAAGAAGCCCATTGTGTGTGTGTGTGTATATATATATATATACATACACATATACACACATACACTCACACATACATATGCATGATATACATTCACACATACGTATACATACATATGTGTGTGTCTATGTGCATATGAGGGCATGTATGTGTGTGTGTTTCCTTGTCTTGACATCACATGCTAATTACAAACAAATGTACTGTTATACAATTGGTATTCTTCTTCTGTAATCTTCCATGGAAAACTGTCCAGCCATAGTGCAATTTGTGCTCAAAGGACTAGGAAAGATAATAACAGATTATCTTGTTTGGAAACACATGAAGACTGGAGACAGGATGAACATCCAGCTGTAGAAAAATCTGCTTTAATTTGCTTAATCCAGGCAAACATAGAAAAGTATGTTAAAGCAATGATGATGATGACAACGACAATGATGACGACAATGATGATGATATCTGTGATCCACTAACATGCTATCCAACATTTTGTTTCACATATTCTTAATGCTATAAAAGCTACTACAATTAGGATTGACTGATTAACTGAAAACACAGATTATTTTCTGCTTCTTGTGATGAGAATAATCCATAGGAAGTAAGCTTCATTTCACTTCATTTATGTGACTAATACTATATTGGAAAGTGTTCCATTTACCTCCAACCCACTGTAGATCTTAGTCTTCATTCCTGCTTAAAAAAAAAGAAATAATAACAAATTCAGAAATCTTTATCTAGTATATATAAATCACAGTATGTGTGTATATAGACTAATGCATACATTTCCACAATTCTCAACCAATTTTCACCAAACTTTACACATTACTTTTGTGTCAAGGATGGTCATGCACTATAACATTTTGCTCAGAGCCCCTGCTTAAATGGACAAACTAGGAAAAATGGTGGTTTACACAGGTTTTTCTCTAATTTGTTGTATGCACATAGCTTTATTGTATGTAGGGTCTTCCATACTTTTTTAATCCATATGGTTGTATATTGGCATTAGAGAATAATTTTTATTGATTTTCACATTTTTAAAATTTATTATTTAAATGTTGTAAGTGTGTATCATTACTTTCTATATTTTTTCTTATATGTGTATTGGTGTATACTGTTTGAAGGTTTTGGTTAGGGAATATTATAAAGGTGAAAGGATTTTGTCTATTTATTTATTTCAACTGTTTCCATACTTTTTTAATCTACAGGGTGGTCCAAAAGTCTTGTTACCCACTACACGTTTATTATTGTCATTATTATAATTATTTTTGTTTGAGCACAACCCCCCACCACATGTAATGATTTGGGCTGCCATATCGAGTAAGCACCTGGACCCTATTTCTTTGAGGGTACTGTTAAACAGCAATCTTACTTGGCCATGTTAAGGGAATGGTTTATTCCACAGCTCCAGAGGTCGAATGTTGACCTGAATGATTGTTGGTTTCAACAAGATGGTGCCCCATTCCACTATGCTATCACTGTCCGGGAATACCTAAATGAAGTTTTTTGGGATAGCTGGATAGGACAAGGATCACAACAACTTCCAGCACCTGTCGATTGGCCTCCCAGTAGTCCAGACCCCGTGTCTTGCGATAATACTCTGTGGGGTATTATCAAGGAGAGAGTTTCACATGAACGATACTAGAATACCCATCAATTAAAGAATGCCATTCAGAAAGCCTTTACAACAATCATCAAAGCACATCTTTGAAAAATATCACACAGGACATGGCACCACATAATTATGTGCCACAAAAATGAAGGTGTTCATACAGACCTTCTCAATGTGTGACAGCATCAATGAAAGTGAATAAACTAAATCCAGTTCATGCTTTGGATTACTGCATTACTTGTTCTTCTATTGTTCTCATTACTTTTTGGTAGGGGATAACAAGACTTTCAGATCACCCTGTATATAGTCGTATATTTGCATTACAGAATATTTTTTAGTTGTTTTCACATTTTTTTGATTTATTATTTATTCATATGTTAAATTGTCTGAAGAATGGGTGCATTTGCTAGTTTTATATATAATTTCTTAAATAAGTACAAGGACAGAAATTTTGGGGGAAGGAACAATCAGTTATATCAGCCCCAGTACATGACTAATACTTATTTTTTTATTTCGTAAGTATGAAATGCAAAGATGATTCTGGTGGTTTTTCAACTCAGACTGTAAATGGTCAATATCATTATACAGTAAAACATTAGTATTTGAGAAAACTTACCATGTTCTGAAGTATATTTGCCACTTAAATGTGGCTAACCACTAAGGGTGGATGCTACTGTAGCTTGTAGCCCCAGGAGAACACTTCCTCCAGCTGGTTATTGACACACTTTCTGTGCCCTATCAGTATTTGCAAAGGGAAGCCATCCTTCCCAGCTTCCCTTTGCAAATACTGATAGGGCACAGAAAGTGCATCAATAACCAGCTGGAGGAGGTGTACTCCTGGGGCTACAAGCTACAGTAGCATCCACCCTTAGTGGTTAGCCACATTTAAGTGGCAAATATACTTCACATTGTCATGCAACTACTGTTTATACCTCATTCAGAGATTTATTATTACCATGTTCTGTTTCAGTAAAATATATTACAAGCAGTTCAAGCAGTGGAATAAATCTTATGCTATAAGGAAGAAGAGAAGTTTAGTTATGTAGATTTCCTGACTTTCTATAACAGATTTAGTGTAAGTTTTGCTGGAAATTCATGTGCTTTAATCACAGAAAAAAACCCCAAAAAACATTCAATATTTTATAGATTACCCATTCATTGGTTGCAAATTGTCCAAAATGCACTGAGAAATACACTTAAGACAAAATGCATTTCTTTGGAAAGAATCATTACAAATCTCAGTGTGATTAGCTTATAACAGCCACCTCACTTCCAGATAACTTTGCACTTCAGTAGGCAGTAAAACAACCATAAAATAACCATAAAATAACTGTAATAGTACTTGTGCCACATGCTTTATGGAAATTCTCATAACAATCCAATTTATGTTAATACATAAATTATTTGTATATTAATGAAAGACTGCTGGACTTGAAGTGAAAATTAAAACCCAGTGTTTTTGACTACTACTTGGTTGTAACAAGGATATGAATGACTGAGTTTATACAATAGACTCCCACCTAAACAAACAACCCACCAAAAACTCATGATTTGCATCCTGCTAGCATTGCATTAGATCTATAGACAATAAATTAAACTCATAACCACTGAATCTAAATATTTAGATACTGATCATTATTGTCATCATCATTATCAATCTAATGTGGAGGCGCAATGGCCCAGTGGTTAGGGCAGCGAACTCGTGGTCATAGGATCGCGGTTTCAATTCCCAGACTGGGCGTCGTGAGTGTTTATTGAGCGAAAACACCTAAAGTTCTACGAGGCTCCAGCAGGGGATGGTGACAAACCTTGCTGTACTCTTTCACCACAGCCTTCTCTCACTCTTACTTCCTGTTTCTGTTGTGCCTGTAATTCACAGGGTCAACCTTGTCACTCTGTGTCACGCTGAATCTCTCCGAGAACTACGTTAAGGGTACACATGTCTGTGGAGTGCTCAGCCACTTGCACGTTAATTTCACGAGCAGGCTGTTCTGTTGATCGAATCAACTGGAACCCTCAACATTGTAAGCGACGGAGTGCCAACAATATCAATTTAATGTCTATTTTTCCACACTTGCACGAGTCATAGAATTTGTTGAGGTAAACTTTCTATGGTTGGATGCCCTTTGCATCACCATCCCTCACCTGTTTCCAAGTAAGGTAATATTTACCCATGGTCAAGGCAGCAAGCAGGTAGTATTTGAAAAAAATTAGTAAAATGCATTGGATCAGCTTTTTATTGCTTGTTTATAAAATGCAATCTCTTAATTAGGCATTAACAGACAATTCACAAATAGATCTGATGCAATCTCTTTTTACAGAGGTATCATGATGGGAAAGAGATAAGAGATAGTATCACATTTCTTCATAAATTGCATGTAACTAACTAATTTCTCTAAATTGCTTCAGATTTGTGTGGTGTTAGGGTTAGGGTTATGAGCTGTGATGAGCTATGTGGTGTTGGTGGAGAGGGATGGCATATGAAGCAAACGGAAGTGAAGACCGCAGGGGCTGGCGGAAGTGGCCAGAGGTGGATGCGTGGACAGTGAGCACGTGTGGTCAGTTGCAGCAGAGACGGCATGCGTAGAAGTCGTGGTTTGATCTGGAGTGATCGTTTATCCTGCCATGGTCGACAAGGTAAGGTTGCTGTATTTCTTTCTCCCTTTTGCTTCTTGTTGTCTTTTTCCTCCATCACACCACAATTTGCTCATTATTAAGCTGGTGTTTAGAATATATCCTAACAAAAGGTAATTGTGATGCTCCTATAGGTGTGTAATGTTAAGGTGTGAGGATATCAGAGCCTAAATGAGCTTACAATAAAGCTGAATATAAAAGGTATCAGAAGTAATGTGCAAAACAGAAGATTATACTGGTATGGGTATGTGGTTGGTGCATATGGATAATGACAGCTGTATATATATGAGAAGTACTTGAAGTGGATGGAAACTGGCAAAGACATGGAACAAAGTAGTGAAAACTAATCTCAAGATGAAGATCCTCCAAATCGATTTGAAGATCCTCCAAACGGCTGGATTAACCATCCAGCCTCTCTCCTATTTATTGCACAATGCTGACTGTGTAATGAGAAATGGCATTAGATTTATCCTTATTTAATTCTCCTCTGCCATCATTGTTATCTCTCCAGCTCCCACATGATGCCTATGTAATAAAAGTTGCATCAGATCTGCTTGTATCTGATACACCCTACCAGCAAGCTTTTCTAATGCTGGCCATCACCCAAGTCACTTGTTGTTCATATCCATCACTTATTCTTGTTCTTTCTATAAATATGTAGTTGTCATCATTGTCACTCTTCATTTACTTCCTGCTCTACCACCCTCTTGACCATGCTGCCTCGTATAGAGAAAACAGAGTTGTGAGACTTGTAGAATATAAAGCAGTTTCACTACTACTGATGCTACAATAAATGCATGCTGTACATTATGTGAGAATTGGTTGCTGAATGAATGGAGAGAAAGTAGGATTGAGAAGACCATTTAGTTTTGATGAGGAATTGATAACCTCTCTAGAGCTGGTGCAAAGATAAAATACTCCCAACATACTTTGCAAAGTGATTGCTAATAAAAAGGATATCCAGCCATAGAAATTCCATCAAAAATTGGATGTAAGGTGAAATGTGGTTCTCCAAGCAATAAGAAATCATTTAGCTTATGATATATCCAATCCACTCAAACCATGAATGCAGATGTAAAAGGATGACAACAATGATGATGATGACGACGATGACGATGAACACTTAAAACAAGTGGTTTTGTATCACCAAACCAGAGAGGGTGTCACACAAGTTGTTATCAACGGGTTATTTTTAAATGCTCCAATATAGTAAGCTGTTTGAAATTTAGTGCAATTTTATCTATAAAACAACAAAAACTGTAATTAGTGGAAGATTTACTTCTTCTATTCACTGCAATGCAACCAGAATTAAATTTCCTATGATGTGTCTTGTCACACATTCATGCCAGAACCCAATCACACAGCCATACCTAAGCTGAACCATACAGCCAAGCCTGAGACCAAACTTGAGGAATATTGGTAACATAATAAACCCCAAATCATCATGAGGAAGAAGGGAAGTAATAAAAATCTTTCCATTTGGAAATTAGGATATCTGAAAGTGATCAGTTTAGGTAAGGCTCCCAGTTAATTTTTGAAAGCATTGTTAAGTCAGAGTTCCAGATCCAGGGGGATGCAGTCTTAAATAATTAAGACAGAAGACAATGTTTAGTGTTTTTTTATGGTTTCAGTGTGCCATCCAGATCAACTTATGTGTTTGTTTCCCACCTTTGTGGTACATAAGTCTGTGGAGGTGCAATGGCCCAGTGGTTAGGGCAGCAGACTCGTGGTCATAGGATCGCGGTTTCGATTCGCAGACCGGGCGTTGTGAGTGTTTATTGAGCGAAAACACCTAAAGCTCCACAAGGCTCCAGCAGGGGATGGTGGCGAACCCTGCTGTACTCTTTCACCACAACTTTCTCTTACTTCCTGTTTCTGTTGTGCCTGTAATTCAATGGGTCAGCCTTGTCACACTGTGTCACGCTGAATATCCTCGAGAACTACATTAAGGGTACACGTGTCTGTGGAGTGCTCAGCCATTTGCACGTTAATTTCACGA
>NC_068981.1:90603420-90606232 GCF_001194135.2 Octopus bimaculoides
GAACATTTGTAAGTTAACATCTTGATGGAGAAACATGAATATAAGGGACTTTGAGTGAGTATTTGGATGCTGATGATTTGTGATGGCTGACTCGACATTCAACCTGTTTTGGCCACAGTATGTTTTGGCACTGGAGGCAAACACTCATATGCATACACATACAGAAATATACATAGGTAGATAGAGAAAGCGAGAGAAAGGGTAGGGGTACATTACACATACATACAAACATAACTAGAATCTCACACACATAAACAGAGAGAGAAGGAGAGGGAGAGAGAAGAGGAGAGGGAGAGAGAAGAGGAGAGGGAGAGAGAAGAGGAGAGGGAGAGAGAAGAGGAGAGGGAGAGAGAAGAGGAGAGGGAGAGAGAAGAGGAGAGGGAGAGAGGAAAATGAAAGAAAGATTAAAATGTCTAACATGAAATAAGTCAGCATGAAATCAGGGATACCAAATTGGTGGCACTAAAATGGTTGCATCAAAATATTTTGTACCTGATTTATTGGACATGAAGGAATGGGAATAGTAGCTAGTATTAAGCTTATGGGGATTGAAGGGAATGATATGAGTGATGATGGAATCAGTAGAGACAGATGTGTTGGGGAGTAGTCAAGGTGGAGGTGTTGTGTTGCTAACAAGATCTGAGAAGCAGAGACTGTTGCAGTATTTGTGAATAGGCCATGCAGAAGACAGTGAAGTCCTTTACTGGAGATTTAAATGTGTTAGAGAGTGTGAGGTCAAGTGAGGTGAGGAGAGCAAGATCAGAAGACAGAGTGGTTGATACAATAATAGGTTTAGGTTAGAGCTGTTGTATGGTCAGAAAGTCGAGCGAGTTCAGATGGGCAGAGATTGTACTGACAATAGAAGAGAAAGAAAGAGTTGTGGAAGGGGTAAGATGCAGTTTGACAGTGGACAAATAATTGGTTGGAAAGTATTGGTGCAGGTGAGTTGCTTAACCCCCCAACTCAACCGTAACTGAGTAGACAAACCTATGATAAAAGACAGTCCAGATATGAAGAAGCTTGCTTCCCAGTCACATGGTTCTGAGTTCAGTCCCACTTTGTGGCTCCTTAGGCAAATGTCTTCTTCTATAGCCCCGAGTTGACCAAAGTTTTGTGAGTGGATTTGGTAAACAAAAACTGAAAGAAGCCTGATGTGTATATATATATATATATATATATATATATATATATATATACATACACACACACACACACACACACACACACACACACATATATATATAATGATTGACTTCCTGGCTTCCAAAACTTGAATGGAACCAAACGGTCAACACGGAACTCTATGTCCAACAGATGGAACGATTCAACATGGCTATTCAAGAGAAAAGACCTAATCAGCAGCATGGCATTCATCTGCTGTATGACAAGACCCGCCCTCATATTGCCAAAGAAGCCATTCATAAACATGGCTGGGAAGTGCTGCCACACCTGCCGTACTCTCCTGATTTGGCACCAATGGATTTCCACCTCTTTTGATCTCTTTCAAATGCTATACGCGGAGTTTTGTTTTATACTGATGCAGAATTGAGACCTTGGTTGGATCAATTTTTCGAGTCGAAATCAGGTGATTTCTACCAACAAGGTATTGGAAAACCTTGTTGAACGTTGGAAAGAAGTTATAAACAACAAGGGTGAATACTTTATTGATTAATTAGTTGTTATTTTTTATTAAACCTTTTAAAAAATTTTTAAAAAAACAAAAAAAAACGGCGGGAACTTAGTTGCCAACCCAATATAATGATTTCTTAAACATTGAATAACTGTGAGGGTCCACTCAAGTAAAAGAGGAATGAAAGAGGTCCATAGACAAAAATATGGCTGAGAACTGCTGATATAAAGGCTCCACTGTGTACTGTGCAGGTTAGTGAGTACAGATTTTAGTAAAGAGATCATCATTAAATTGCAGTTGAAAATGTGTGTGTGTGTGTGTGTGTGTGAGTGAGTGTGTGTGTGTGCGTGTGAGAGTATGTGTGTGTGTGTGTTGTGTATGTGGTGTGAAGTTAGTGTACAGATTTAGCTGCTATTTCTTGAAGGTCTTGCAACCATGTAGAGGTTCCATTGCGTATAGTACAAGTTAGTGAGTTCAGGTTTACTAATTAGATCAGCTCTAAGTTGCAGTTTAAAATATGTGTGCATGTGTGTGTGTGTGTGTGTGTGTGTGTGTGTGTGTATGTGTGTGTGTGGAGTGATGTAATGTAAGGGTACCGTTCCAACAGTGTGGTTACTGAAAATAAACAAGTGCATGAACTCACTTTGACCTCTTAACTGTAAATGTTAATTCTATATTAAAACCACAACAGTGGTTGATACTTAGTCTGTAATTTATTTTTATGGTAATAACAGCTTCATGTTAAAAATGGTTATTTAAAGGGTCAAGGCAATATTGAGTTAAACTTGACTGTCTCTTTCTTCCTTTTCTTTGCTTTTGGTTTGAGGCTTCTAACACACACACACGCACATGCACACATGCACACACATGTATGTATATATGTATGTATGTATATGTGCGTGTGTGTATGTATATCTTTTTAACTCCTTTACTCTTTTATTTGTTTTAGTCATTTGACTGTGGCCATGCTAGAGCACCGCCCTTTAGTCAAGCAAATCGACCCCAGGACTTATTCTTTGAAAGCCTAGTACTTATTCTATCAGTGTCTTTTGCCGAACCTCTATGTTACGGGGACGTAAACACACCAACATCAGATGTCAAGTGATGTTAGGGGGACAAACACAGACATACAAACATATACACATACATGCATACATACATACATACATACATACATACATA
>NC_068981.1:90606476-90610094 GCF_001194135.2 Octopus bimaculoides
CATTACTGCTATCTGTTGGAGTCTCAGCTTTTTAGCTGCTATTTCTGAACTTCGGTATGTGGTGAAGCAACTATTTGCTGATCCCTTAATTATATTTATAAATGTATAAGAACTTTTAAATAAGTTCTCCACCGATAATGGTGTTTACATACCGAAGGACTTGGTAAAATTATTAATTGTTAATCTATTAATAAATTAATAAATTGATAAACCTTTACCCTTTTAATTGTAATATATATATATATATATACACATATACAATGGGCTTCTTTCAGTTTCTGTCTACCAGATCCACTCACAAGGCTTTAGTTGGCCTGAGGCTATTGTAGAGGACACTTGCCCAAGGTGCCACATAGTGTGACTGAACCCAGAACCATGTGGTTGGTAAGCAAGCTACTTACTACACAGCCAGTCCTGCTCCTATAGCCACTCCTGCGCATATTTTTATATATCATCATCATCATCATCGTTTAACGTCCACTTCCCATGCTGGCATGGGTTGGACGGTTTGACTGAGGACTATCAAGCCAGAAGGCTGCACCAAGCTCCAATCTGATCTGGCAATGTTCCTACAGCTGGATACCCTTCCTAACGCCAACCACTCCGAGAGTGTAGTAGGTGCTTTTTATATACCACTGGCATGAGAGCCAGTCAGGCAGTCCCACATCATACCACCCTACCCACACCACACACCATCATCTGCACACCCACACACCATCATCTGCATACCCACACTCCATCATCCACACGCCCACACATTACGGACACACACACACATCCACACATCAAAGTCACTTGCCCCTATCCACACACACACACTTACACACTCTCACATACACACACGCATGTATACCTTCATTTTGGGATCACCAGTACTTTATTTTCTCCCTTCCTTCCTAGCTATCCTGTCCAACAACCAGTCGCCATGATTAACCGCTAAATCCACAAGTTTTTTTATTCTCTCTCTGTTTTTTTCTTCATGTTCCTTTCTGTTGAAGAGCATAGGTTCGAAACATAAAAGACTTTCTCACCTTCCCGAGCGTCAAACTGATACACCTTCTTGTTGTTTATACACCTGTCTTCGCCTTTTGTTTTTCTGTAAATTTCAACTATGAATACACACACACACACACACACACATATATATATAAAGTTAGTAAGATCCAAAAGCCCTAGTGTATGAAGTTAAACTTCAAGCATGTATACAGCTAGTATAGATGACAAAAGATGGACAGTGTATGATAAAAGAAGTTTATTAACCATCATAAGTTACACACTTTGTCCTATATAGAAATCAAAGGAATTTTCAATAAGCTGCCAATTAGTATACAACTTTGCCATTTTCTAGATTCTAAGATATATATTTTGGGATAGTCTATATTCTTTCTTCACTCATTTATTATTGCTCTTATTTTAACTGATGTCTATTGTCTTCTGTCACACATCTGTGACCTCTTCAGTGACACTTTCCATCTTCATGTATGCCCCTGCTTCACTTAATCCATTCACCAGACAATGGACATCAGTTAAAAAAAGAACAGTAATAAACGAGTGAAGAATGAATATATGGTGTGTGTGTTTATTCAGCAAAAAGAAAGAAAACGAAAGACCGTCCCGAAATATAGCAATATCTGTTTCAACACACGATTTCACATCAGGAATCTTGCAATACAAATTCACACACACAAACGCATGCATGCATGCACGCACGCACGCATGCATGCACGCAAGCACACATGCACACACGCGCACACACACACGCATTATCAAATACGCATACTCAATACATGTACGGTTTGCCTATTCGCCACTAGGCTGAAATTTGGCGTGAGCCCATCAGCAAACAAGCAAGGCACATATATTGAGCATGTGTGTTCAATAATGTTTACAACACAAGCACAGCTTCTAATTTATATTTGAATACATGTATACATATACACACACTCATGCCAAATCAGACTGGATTGTAGTGTAACTTCTCAGCTTGCCAGCTCTGGTCAAACCATCCAACCATGGACAATGGACATTAAATGTTGATAATGATAATGATATACATATATTCTTTTATTCTTTTATTTATTTCAGTCATTTGACTGCAGCCATTCTGGAACAGCGCCTTCAGTTGAACAAGTCGACTCCAGCACTTATTCTTTGTAAGTCTAGTACTTATCCTATTGGTCGCTTTTGCTGAACAGCTAAGTTACAGGGACGTAAACACACCAACATCGATTGTCAAGTGATGGTGGGGTACAAACAAAACACACACACACACATATATATATACATATACATATATTCGACAGGCTTCTTTCAGTTTCTGTCTACCAAATCCACTCACAAGGCTTTGGTTGGCCCGGTGTTATAGTAGAAGACACTTGCCCAAGATGCCATGCAGTGGGACTGAACCCAGAACCATGTGGTTGGTAAGCAAGGTACTTACCACACAGCTACTCATATATATATATATATGTATGTATGTATGTATGTATGTATGTATGTATGTTTGTTTGTTTTTACTATTTTCAGTATATGGAATTTTACACACACACACTCATGCATAGACATTCACTCAAAAAACATTTACCCATCCACATATATATATATATACACACATGCATACGCACACACATGCATACATACATACATACATACATACATACATACATACATGCATGCATGCATGCATAAACAATGCATAGTATATCCACATTCACATTCAGTTGGTAAATCAAATTTTGGGAGTGTTAATAAGATAATATGCAATATCTCTTGTTTGATTCTTTGCAAATTTGTGTTTATCCATGTGAATAAAGTCACAGAAAATCACTCATGCACACACCCACGCAAACACTCATCTCACTTACCCCACCACACACCGCATACACAATACACACATATATACTTTAAAGTTAACAATATGATAATAGTAAGGTTAATACTAACTTTCAATGCGAGGGTCTGTATGATTTGAGTCATTCCCTTAAAAATAGCAGTCAAAATCTCTCTTAAATTACTCTCCACCATTTTTCAAGGGAGAATGAGACACATTGGATAATGTGGTCCGAGATACACAATCCTTGCGTTAGAGATGAGAATGGAGGGGTCAGAAAACCTTTGATCAGAGATCTCATAAGATCAGATCTCATAAGATCAGATCTCATGAGATCAGATCTCATATAATATAACACAATCAGGACATGCAAACAGTGTTATTAGTTCTGTTGTTAGCACTGTTCTTGTTGTTACTACTACAGCTAATCAGCTAATAAACAGCTAGTAACTTCAACCAAATAGGTTGAGTGCTACACACACACACACACACACACACACATATATATATATACATACACATAAATGTATTATAATAATAAAGGATGAAATTGTTAAAAATTTTATCAGAGGCCAGCATATTTCTGTACCGCAGGAGTGGCTGTGTGGTAAGTAGCTTGCTTACCAACCACATGGTTCTGGGTTCAGTCCCACTGCATGGCATCTTGGGCAAGTGTCTTCTACTATAACACCGGGCCAACCAAAGCCTTGTGAGTGGATTTGGTAGACAGAAACTGAAAGAAGCCTGTCGAATATATGTATATGTATATATATATGTGTGTGTGTGTG
>NC_068981.1:90610433-90611244 GCF_001194135.2 Octopus bimaculoides
TAGGCTTACAAAGAATAAGTCCTGGGGTCGATTTGCTCTACTAAAGGTGGTGCTCCAGTATGGCCACAGTCAAATGACTGAAACAAGTAAAAGAGTATACATACATACATACATACATCATCATCATCGTTTAATGTCCGCTTTCCATGCTAGCATGGGTTGGACAATTTGACTGAGGACTGGTGAAACCGGATGGCAACACCAGGCTCCAATCTAATTTGGCAGAGTTTCTACAGCTGGATGCCCTTCCTAACGCCAACCACTCAGAGAGTGTAGTGGGTGCTTTTACGTGTCAAAGATTATTTGCCAACATAATGTGGTAGTCCTGGTTAGGACGAATGTTATTGTTATTTAGCCCCAGGAAACATTGTCTCCAGCTGGTTATACGACCCATTATCTGTGTCCTTATATATATGCATGGTACCTTGGGCAAGTGTTTTCTATTATGACTTTGGGCCAACCAAACCTTGGAAGAGGATTTGGCAGACATAAACTGAAAAAAAGCCCATATCTATGTGTGTGTGTGTGTCTCTGTATCTGTCTTTGTCACTTACCACCACTTGACAACCGGTGATGGTGCGTTTATGTTCCCATGACTTAACAGTTCAGCAAAAGAAACCAATGGAATAAGTACTAGGCTTCAAAAAATTAATTCCTAAGGTTGATTTGTTTGACTAAAACCTTTCAAGACCGTGCCACTGCATGGCTGCAGTCAAATGACTGAAACAAGTAAGAGATAAAAAATAAAAGCTATATAATAGATATATACATTGATATATATATATATATATATATATATATATATATATAT
>NC_068981.1:90611254-90611976 GCF_001194135.2 Octopus bimaculoides
GTATATATATATATATATTTACTGGTTGTTGTTGACTTACGACTGATCGACTCTATGATAATTGGTACACCAGCTCCTGGCAGCAATAATAAATTGTCCAGTTGAAATCTAATGTGTTTAATTTCTTAGAAATTAACCCCTCTACAGATGATGTCAGCTAACAAATGCTTCCTCTAGATTTGGTTATCAATTGCCACTGTGTTTGATGACTATTCTGTCACGGAGACACCGAGGCAGTTTTATATTTTATAAGTCGACTGCTTGAGACTCCGAAATTTTTGACTAATGCCAATATAATAGTATAATACAGAATGTTGTGTCATCAACCTGTATGCATATATATATATGTATGTATATATATATATATATATATATATAGATAAAACTTACTTGGAAGAAGATGAGTGATGTTCAATCATATAATAATATAAATAATATATACATATATATATATATATATATATATAAGCAATGCTAAATCTCTGAACGAGGTGTTAACAGTAACTGCACGATAAAGTGAAGTATATTTGCCATTTAAATGTGGCTGACCCCTAAGGGTGGATGTTACTGTTGCTTTTAGCCCCAGGAGAACATCTCCTCCAGCTGGCTTATCGCATGCGTAGACACATACAATAGGAATACATAATACAAAATGGCTGATAGTTAGCAAGGTGAGACACACATAAGAAAGAAGGAAACAAAGGACCACTGATGAGGTCACA
>NC_068981.1:90612443-90613147 GCF_001194135.2 Octopus bimaculoides
ATATATATATATATATATATATATATATATATATATATATGCATATGTGGGCACAGGATGTCACAAAACGTGTACAACAAAAAAATACAAAGCACAAGTACATGGAACATGAGCTGTTCTTTCGAACAATGACAGACACAAATGGAAAACAAAGCAAACAACATAAGTTGTTGGCTGTTTTTCTACTCTCCTATTTCAAGTATTTAACAACAATATATGCTTTCGATAAAACACCTGCTCCCGCAAAGCAAATTAAATAAAATTTGGGATTTTGCTGGGGGTCAAAATTGGTAACACAAACAAGACAGTGAAAACAAGCAGGAAGGGCTGCTAAGCCCAAAACGAAGTTGTGGTGGTGAATGCGTAAACCAGGCTAGGACAGGAGACAAACAAGAACATGTCTTCCTTGTTCCAGCTACAATGGAGAGAAAGAAAGAACAATGGCCGATGGTCATGTGGGAGCCACATGAGCATGAGATGAGGAGTGAGGGAGAGAGACTGACAAAGTAATAGGATAGAATAGTGGGAGAAGAGGAGGTAAAAGAATAAGAGACAGAAAAAGAGAGAAAAACGAAAGTGTAAAAAGATCATATAGAGTGTGTATCAGAATTATTAAGATAAAGCTTACTCGGAAGAGGATGCGTGGTGTTCAATCGTATAATAATATAAATAATATATATATACATGTATATATATATATATAT
>NC_068981.1:90613157-90621619 GCF_001194135.2 Octopus bimaculoides
GGGTTGGACGGTTTAACCAGGGTCTGGGAAGCCAGGAGGCTGCATCAGGCTCCAGTCTGATCTGGCAGTGTTTCTACAGCTGGATGCACTTCCTAACGCCAACAACTCCATGAGTGTAGTTGGTGCTTTTTATGTGCCACCGGCACGGGTATCACAACTACAATTTCCATTTGATTTTTATTTTGATGTTGATGTACTTTACTCAATAAGTCTCCCCAAGCACAGCAGGTCGCCCGACGATCCAAGTTAAGCACAGCAGGTCGTCCCACTTTTCAAGGTACTTTTGAATGGGCTGGGTCTGGTTATGCGAAACTGGTGTAGGATCTATCTATCTATCTATCTATCTATCTATCTACCTATCTCTATTGCTTTCTCTCTCTCTCCCTCTCTCTCTCTCTCTCTATCTATCTATCTATCTTTCTATCTACCGATATTTCTGTCTGTCTATCTATCTATCTACCTATCTATTTATTTATTTACCTATCTAGCTATATCTTTCACACACACACACACACACTCTCTTTCCATATTTATATATAAAGCCACCTATGTATCATACATAATGTAGATACGTCATTGATAGGCCAGTTACTGTGGTATTCATCCTGAGGTAACATCTGTCACAGATGTGCCCTGCTGAGAATCCAATGGATATAGGTGGGAGATAAAAAATCATCCCAAGCAATGAATTCTCATCCAGGTGTGTGACTAGTGATGAGTACATGTCATCGAAAAGGCCCAAAATGTCTGAAATGCATCTAGCATTCTTGTTGGCCACTGCTGGAGTGATGATTTTGTTTACCTTGCAATGCAAATTCATAAAAGTTATTTTCCCTTTAAAAAAAACAAAAACAAATCAAGTACCTGTGATTCAAAAATATCTTATAGAAATATAGGGAGAATTTCTATCTTTCAAGTCCATGTCACTCCAAAGGTTGTATAAATGATTAAAGGAGGAAAAAAGATAGTAAGAAAAAAGGACAAATGGTGGTAGCATCAATGACTCTTTAAAGTCTTTTTACTCTTTTACTCTTTTACTTGTTTCAGTCATTTGACTGTGGCCATGCTGGAGCACCACCTTTAGTCGAGCAAGTTGACCCCAGGACTTATTCTTTGTAAGCCTAGTACTTATTCTATCAATCTCTTTTGCCGAACCACTAAGTTACGGGGACGTAAACACATCAACATCGGTTGTCAAGCGATGTTGGGGGGACAAACACAGACATACAAACACACATATATATATATATATATACATATACATATATATACATATACATATATATACATATATACGACGGGCTTCTTTCAGTTTCCATCTACCAAATCCACTCACAAGGCTTTGGTCGACCCGAGGCTATAGTAGAAGACACTTGCCCAAGGTGCCACGAAGTGGGACTGAACCCGGAACTATGTGGTTGGAAAGCAAGCTACTTACCACACAGCCACTCCTGCTGTTGACATTTTGAACTTGATTTTTTTTTCCTTAAAGGAGAAAATGACTATTTTATCTTAATCAAATTTCAGGAAAACTGACAAACTTTGAGTTTTAGTATAATATAGATATGTATACACACACACACACACACACACACAAACATATACAGGGTGTTTGGACTAAATTTGACAATTTGCATAAATGGAAAAGAAAACACATCCCATTCAAAAGTAAAAATATTTTACAAAATTAAAAATGTCATCTAGATTAATACTGGTAGATAACAGTTTACTCAAATTACTCAGCCTCAGCTTCCACCATGGCAATTCTGGAACCTGGTGCCTGTGTTCCTCACTTTGTCTCTGGGAAGATCTTCAAACCACATTCTTGATCTTGGCCATCAGCTCAGCCTTGATGTTGCAAGCAGAGCAGTTGGTGTCTTTCTCAGCAGAGTCACACACAGTAATCTATGAGATTACAATTAAGGGAATCAGGAGGTTAGAAATTAGGGCTGGTGAAGTTGTAGAAATTCTCCAACAAGCACTTCTGACTCTTTCCAGATGCATGGCAAGAAAGTGAGTCCTTCTGCCACACATATGGCTTTCCTGCAGCATCCTTCTCCAGCGAGGGTTTGATTACAGTCTCCAGCAACTTCACATAACCATCTAAATTTAGCTTAAAGCCCTGTTCTAAGGTGTGGGGTGGCATGATGTCATCCTCATTGGAGGCACACTCAAAAAACCATCACAGTTTGGGGAACTTGGTTTTCCTGATGTCCATGTCACATCTTAGAACCTGGAAGTGCATGGCTTAGTGGTTAGGGTGTTGGACTCATGAGTGTAAGATTGTGGTTTTGGTTCCTGGATTGGGAGACACGTATTTTTGAGCAAAAGGCTTCATTTCACATTGCTTCAGTCCACTCATCTGGCAAAAATGAGTGATTCTGTGATGGACTGGCATCCTGTCTAGGTGGGGAATTTATGCACCATAGAAACCGGGAAACCAGCCCTTAGGAGTCAGCATGATTCGAGAAGGTAATTTTACCTTTTTACTTACAGCCTTTACAATGTTCAGAGAACATTGAACAGCAGTCATGATGTCAGCATTTTGATAGCCGGTATGAATCATCATGATACAGGTAACTATTTTTCAATATTTAGATGGCTTCCTCTCTTCCATGTCAGCTAACTTTTCCTCGATTACAACTTTAATTTTTATGCTCCCCAGTGCCATTGCCTGTTTACCAACACATCAAACTGTTCCTAAAAAAAGGGAGACATAAAAAAAGAAATCATCAAATTTAGCTTGAACATCTTGTATATATGCAGTTTTTAATAAGGCAAAAAAACAAAAAAAAAAAAAAGGATTTATAACTGGGTGTGGAGCAGTAGTTACCAAATAAATTTCAGAATGCAACACTTACATGATTTTCCCAAAATTGCAGTACCCATGCCTATATCTTATTGTCAAAGTACACTAGTCTAAGACATTAAATGTAAAAAAAAAAAAAAAAAAAAAAAATTAATGCAGATTTGTTTAGAAAAATGATATATTTTATTATTTTGAAAAGAGTGAATAATAATTTTGTATGGAATAAATTTTAATTGAACTTTATTTAGAGATGCTTTAACTTACGAAATACCAGTTTTCTTGTTTTGTTTTTTCCCACAGAACTCATTCTGCGAATCACTGAGGTTAAAGTATAATTATATTTACTTGGCCTTTACTTTACATCCTCGTTTACAATTCCACAAATGCTTGATCCATTAAGTTGAAATATTACAATAGAAATATTCTAATTTAATATGGCATCCGAGTTAAGCTGTTTCAGTAGATAACATGTGAGTCACATGCAGAGGGTTGTGTTTCACTACCAAAGATTTCAGGAAAATATTCAGAAGCTCATATTCTTCATAAAAGGAAATAATTGCACATCACTTAACACTGGTTTCAAATTTTGGCACAAGGCCAGCAGGTTCAGAGGAGCAGGTAAATCAATTACAGCACTCAACTGGTACTTATTTTATCGACCCTGAAAGGATGAAAAGCAAAGTGGACCCTGAGCAGAATTTGAACTCAGAATGTAAAGCTAGACGAAATACCATGAAGCAGTTTGGACATCACTTAACATTGAGCCAGTAAAAATAGTTGAAAGAAAACCCTGTTTAAAATATGTTATTGTTGTAGGCATTACTGATTGGCTAAGTAACACAATGACAAGCAGAATTATTATAAGATAATAATCCTTTCTATTATAGGCACAATGCCTGAAATTTGTGGGGAAGGGGTAAGACAATTTCATTGACCCCAGTGATCAACTGGTACTTATTTCATCGATCCCCAAAAGGAGACTCAATTAATAATAATGATGATGATAATGATAATAATAATAATAATAATAATAATAATAATAATAATTTTTTTTGCTATAGGCACAAGGCCTGAAATTTAGGTGGGGAGGGGGTAAGTCGATTACATCGACCACAGTACTCAACTGGTACTTAAATTATCGACCCTGAAAAGATGAAAGTCAAAGTTGACCTCGGCAGAATTTGAACTCAGAACGTAAGGAAGGATGAAATGTTACTAAGCATTTTGTCCAGTGTACTAATGATTCTGCCAGCTCGCTGCCTTACATTCTGAGTTCAAATTCCACTGAAATTGACTTTACATTTCATCCTTTCAGGGTTGATAAATCAAGTACCAGTGAAACACTGGGGTTGATGTAATCAACTAGTCACCTTCCTCCCAAATTTCAGCAAACCAAAGCACATACCCAAGGCACACAGAGCTGTTCTATCAGAGTATTTTGCTATAGTCCCAAGTTACAGAGATATTAGGAAACTAACACTGGTGGTCAGGCAATGGTGGGGAATAAACGCACACACACACGTCAAAAGCTTGGCATAGCATACCAACATCCCACTTTGAAGGCTACTCCTATGCTATCCAAGAACAAGAGATCCCTGCCAAGTACCTACAGCATAAAAGGCAGAAAACATTGACAGACGATAAATGTAGGCTGTACAAGACCAAGATTGAAGACATCAACAACATTATTGCCAACTATGTTTGAAGTCTATGTAGTCATCTGACGAGAACGGTTTCTTTCAAATGATGTAATGTTTTCATTAATCAGTTAAAGTAGTCGCTTGAAACAGCCATAATGAATTGTCACCTGGGCATCCTTGTTATTTATATTTCATTCACCTAACTTGGAATCCGCACTTTGGAAATACTGTAGAAAGTACGTGTCTGAATTACCAAGAGTGGATATCTTCATTTAGCTAAGTTGCATTGTCTGCACACACAGCAGGAATATCAGGTACAAACACACCAGCACGAAGTCTTGATGTTCAATATTCAATTAATATTGTTTGGGTGTGTGGATTATACTGACCTAGCAAGGTGCCTCAATTTAAGTACCTAATTCAATGGGATCTATATATATATATACACACACATATATGACAGGCTTCTTTCAATTTCTTATTTCTTTATTGCCCACGAGGGGCTAAACATAGAGGGGACAAACAAGGACAGACAAAGGGATTAAGTCTATTACATCGAACCCCAGTGCATAACTGATACTTAATTTATTGACCCCGAAAGGATGAAAGGCAAAGCCGACCTCGGCGGAATTTGAACTCAAAACGTAATGGCAGATGAAATACCACTAAACATTTTGCCTGGTGCGCTAACGTTTCTGCCAGCTCGCCGCCTTTCAGTTTCTGTCTACCAGATTCACTCACAAGGCTTTTGGGTGGCCTAGGGCTTTAATAGAAGACACTTAACTAAGATGCCACATAGTTGGATTGAACCCAGAACCATGTGGTTGGGAAGCAGACTTCTTACTACACGGCCAAGCTTATGTCTTATCCATATTTTGGTAATTTTAGTATAAGCATTATGAAATGTAATTTTTTTTATATTACTTTATGAATAATATTTAGTTAATCCAGAGGGATAGCAGTTGATTTAAGAGGGATCTGATTATCATTAGGAATTATGGAAGCTGAACAGCAGAAAGTCTTCAGTGAAGAAGGCTCCTACTACCCATGTCATGTAAGTGTTTCGGTCCTTGACCCCTTTACACTCGAGGGGGCGGGGAGGGGGTGAAGTTACATCCAGGCCATGACTCCTGGATACTCCTCTGCTGCTATATATTGTACTACTGTCTGCATTGCAACTCTCCCTTTCCTGGATGACTAAGGTGCCCCAGAGCCTAGATATCCTGAGTGTTGAGACCTGTTCAGTCTGAGATAACAGTTGACTATAGAGTAAATGGAAGGACACATCAAATAATGTAGTCTGAAAGTACACTACATCTAAAAAAAATGAAAATAGAAATGAAGGGTTGGTCATAGCTGGACTCAGATTTAAACAATAACAACAACAATACCATCATACTTTAAAATAAGATCTAGTGATTTATTGCTATTTGTGTTACATTTTGATATTTTTAAAGCTGCTAATAATGAGAAATAGGTGTAATTACTTTGACCTAATTTGTCACTCGTTTTATAGAAGTGATAATGAGTAATTAAATGTGCCTATTCTGCATTTCTGTTTTGCCCACACCTCCACCTCTGCCACTGCCAGTTTTATCCATTTTCTTTTGGGAACATTAAGAAAACCATAAATGCCACACTTTAATGTCTCATGTTGTATTCATTCCTCCACAAAGATATCCTATAATGTTATGCTTATCTTGACAAGAAAATGCGGAAGACAATCAAGTGTATTTTCCACAGTATACTAATAGCAAGCTCACTTGCTTTGCTGTGCAAAGGAAGCACCTATAGAATTGATTTTCTTCTGGCTGATCTGAAAATGGCAAATGAAGAGACACATGAAAAACTTTGCACTGCATAGATCTATGAATGTGGTTAGTTGACTGTGACTTTTGGAGTAACAGCAGAGTGAAATGTCATCTTTCAATAAGAAAATTAACATCCCAGTATTGTCATATGTATTATGTAATTACTATATTTCATATATTTGACACAGTTTAATGCAAGGAAATAAATAAATTACGTATGATGAATGATGTAATAGAAGTAATGTAACCCAGAAATAACACATCATATATTTGCTTAATTACTCACTGATCAGAGTGGCACAGTTGAAGTGTGCTGGGCCTATAACCCAGAAGTCCATAGATCAAAAGTAAGCTCTGTGAAGAAACAGAGGCTATTTTTTATATTTATCCATCGCAACTAAGTTATCTACAAAACATACCAGCTATAAACTTGTGTATATATCTATAAGAGTAAGTAAAAATTATATTATGCTATAGAAATTTATGCAAGGTCTAGGGATCACTAGCTGACTAGAATACACCAAAACCCAAGTAACACATTGGGTAGAGACAGTGACAGTAACAACAACAGGACTTTTCACTTAGTATCACAAGGTGACAATAAACTACTTTCTGATTCAGTGGAACAGTATCAGGAAGCAGGTGAAATATATCATTGAAAGAGTTTGATGCTTCATAATTTATAACACTATTACAAAATAAAACAAAAATGAATATAATGATATATATGTGTTTTAATTGACTATTTTTGTTGAGGTGCAATGGCCCAGTGGTTAGGGCAGCGGACTCGCGGTTTCGATTCCCAGACTGGGTGTTGTGAGTGTTTATTGAGCGAAAACACCTAAAGCTCCATGAGGCTCTGGCAGGGGATGGTGGCGAACCCTGCTGTACTCTTTCACCACAACTTTCTCTTACTTCCTGTTTCTGTTGTCACGCTGAATATCCCCGAGAACTACTTTAAGGGTACACGTGTCTGTGGAGTGCTCAGTCACTTGCACGTTAATTTCATGAGCAGGCTGTTCTGTTGATTGGATCAACTGGAACCCTCGACATCGTAAGCAACGGAGTGCCAACACACACATCTGTTGAAACACCTGTTTCAGTTTCAATATATGACCACATCAAATCACTTGCCAAATGCATCCAAAAATTAGTCAGAAATGAATATATAAAACCACAGATGAGGCCCACAATGGAGCACAAATGTGGGAACAAAATTTGCTTAGGTGGTGCAAACCCAGATCCAATGAAGATTTTCAAGAGGATGTTCAAAGTATTTTCATTGCTCCCACCAAAAAAATTTTGTGGGGTTGTGCTTGCACCCCCAGCACCCTCTGTTCCCAAGCCTGTGCGATGGAGAATTGCTGTCATGTCTGGACCAGCGCTGTTCCTGCAAACATGCATCTAGAATATATCCAGAGAAATGCCATATGATTGAGTGACAAAATCACTGAGAGAGAAGTGTCAAGCCCTGATCCATAAGTGTGTTGTTTTTTCTCTCTGCCCTCTATGTTGCAGCTATATGGTTTCTGATTCACTTGTCTCTCCTCCTTCGCCATTGCTCATTCTGTGTTTGCCACCCTGAGGATCTAAACTAACTGCAATGTTCATTCCTTCTTCCCCAGAACGCTGGAACTCTGAAATTTCCTCCAAGCTGATGCCTTTTCTTCAGATATAAATTGCAACAGCTTGAACAAAACATAACTCATACCTGTTACCTTTTATCCGTTCACAGATATCATTTACTAAATTCTAACTTACAAAGTACTGGTTAATCTGAGGTTATAGTAGAAAACATTTGCCTAAGGTGTTATGCAATGAGATTGAACCCAGAGCCACACAGCTGGCTTCTATCTAACTGAAAATTAATTCCTTATCTACTTAAGAATACGAAAATAGAGTTAAGCACCAACCCTGATGCATTTCTTAGAGTTATTCTAAGTATAGCTTTCATCTATCAAATTTCACTCATCATGGTATCAACTAGACCAGAGGGTCTCAACCATTTTTTTAATCTATGGACCCCTATTTTATTATGGTGGATCCCATAGCCATTCATCATCGTTTAACGTCCGCTTTCCATGCTAGCATGGGTTGGACGATATGACTGAGGACTGGTGAACCAGATGGCTACACCAGGCTCCAATCTGATTTGGCAGAGTTTCTACAGCTGGATGCCCTTCCTAACGCCAACCATATATA
>NC_068981.1:90621813-90624179 GCF_001194135.2 Octopus bimaculoides
ATAACTGTGGCTTAGTTCCTGTTTTTAAGGCAAGAACTCCTTGAAATTTTGGGTATTTGAGTATATTTAAGAATTTAAGGAATGGAGAAAACGCATGTTATAATTGCATACTTTATTCCTACATATGTTTCAAAGGATTACAACCTGTGTGATCCATAGGGATCTTTGATATTAAAATTGTAACCTTCTCATCAGGGAAAGCATATATATATATATATATATATATATGTATGTATGTATGTATATATATATATATATATATGTGTGTGTGTGTGTTCGCGTGCCTGTGTTTGTCCCCCACCATCACTTGACAACTAATGCTAGTGTGTTTATGTCCTGAAACTTAGTGGTTCGGCAAAAGTGACCAATAGAATAAGTACTAGGCTTACAAAGAATAAGTCCTAGGGTCCGATTTCTTTTAGGAAAAAGAACCCTTTAAGGCGGTGCTCCAGCATGGTCGCATTCAAATGGCTGAAACATGTAAAAGAATAAAAGAACAAAGAACATGTATGCATGCACATCTCTCCCACTCACACATAAATATGCATACATATATCCCCATGCATATAGATACATGCACTTCATATGCATAAAACATAGCTGTTTGTGTAGAAGTTGAACTCATAACTCTCTGGCAAATAGGTCAGCCTTTTAACTTCACAGCTATTCTGTCTCATTAAATAAGAGGAAAAAAAAAATGATAAAATAAGCTAAAAATATAAATATATATATAAAAAAAAATAAAGCAAAAAAGTAACCATTGACTAATGATAAAGTAGATCGTATGAGAAAAGGTTTAGTGGCGTCAGCTATCTGTGGTATGAAAAGTCAGTGTGATCTAAGACTAAATTGGTTGATGTTTAACCACCCACCTATGCTATGGGCCCTGATTTTGTACAAGTGGTTTATCACATTATGTATTTCATTGTGTCACATTTTAGTAGTTGACTGAATGCGACCAGGATAAAGTGTAAAAGATACTTGCAGGCCAACTTGTTAACTTGTAGTTGTCAATCAACCAAGACATGCATGTATTTGTGAAAGGTAGGTTGTGTGTGTGTGTGTATCAGTGTGCATATGTGTGTGTGTACACAAATACACACATGTAAATACACACACACACACACACAAGTACGTTTAAGTGTGTGTGTGTGCATGCAAACGCTTTTGGTGTTGTTATTCCCAGGTCTTAAATTCCATTTACAACACAATTCACAAATAAGAAGTACCTGAATAACTTCTGAAGCATTTTCAGACACACACACACACACACACATTACACACACACACACACACACATATATATATATATATATATATATATATATATATAATATTATATTATATATATGTGTGTGCTGTGAGGACCAAGGACTTGAGGTATTTCATGCGGTGAGACAGTGTTTTAGAGAGAATCATATTGTCATAGGAGAGAAATGTGTTCACATGGATGATGGTTCACTTGCATTAAACGAGGCTGCAAAGAGAGAGGTATGGAGATGCCACTATGAATGGTTGCTAAAAAAGATAATGAATGGGAGGAAGAGAGCTTGCCGAATGCTGAGCCAACAGAGGGACAAGCTATCCAAATTGACAGTGCCTTGGTAGATAAAGCAATTAAGGGTATGAAGACAGGGAAAGCCCCCAGCCCATCAGGAATCCCTGCAGAGATGCTCAAAATATCTGGCAGTGTCGGCTATAGCCTAGTCACCCGTATAGTGAACCAGGTGATACATGAAGGAATCATACCCAATGACTGGTGTAGTAGCACCATAATCAACTGCTACAAAAGTAAAGGTGACACATTAGATACAAATAATTACAGAGGCATCAAGCTGTTAGATCAGGTAATGAAAGTCACGGAGAGGGTTATAGCCCAACTAATTAGGGAGAGGGTCAGTCTAGAGAGTTAGTTTAGTTTAGAGTTAGTTTAGTAACTAGAGAGTTAGTTTAGACGAGATGCAGTTTGGATTTGTGCCAGGGAAAAGCACCACTGATGGTATATTTCTGGTAAGACAGCTGCAGGAGAAATACCTAGTCAAAGATAAGCCCCTGTGAAAAAGTGTCACACCCTAGCAGTTGAGGGAACCTATGGAAGAGGTAGACCCAGGAAGACCTGGGATGAAGTGGTGAAGCATGACCTTTGAACATTAGGCCTCACCGAACCAATGACTAGTGACCGAGACCTTTGGAAATATGCTGTGCTTGAGAAGACCTGGCAAGCCAAGTGAGACCATAACCCGTATCCTAATGCCAGCAGTGTAACCAGCCTACTTATGCATTGCTTGTGAAGACCTGTTGAGGCAAGTGAAATCACAATCAAAATCAAATTCACTGACGTGTATGTATATGTGTGTGTGTATATA
>NC_068981.1:90624321-90631191 GCF_001194135.2 Octopus bimaculoides
CATATCTATCTATCTATCTACACACACACACACACCCACTCACACATCAGTCTGTATATCTTACTCAATGTGGATATGCTATCTGAAAGCCTCAGTACTGTGGTACTGGCTTTCACCACAAGACAGCCTCTTATATTGCTAAAAGGCAAAGAAGTATCAATAGCAGACAAAAAGAAATGTCCAGCAATGGTGGTAGAACCACTAGGTCCTATGATTTCTGTGCATTTGTGCATCCTTTGCAGCAAGTATCCAGTGTAGATCACATCTTTGGATAGTCCATAAAAATTCTCAAAAGAATTGAAAAAAATAAAAGGGGGTCTGGACAGAAAATGACTTTGGATTCAAATGATAAGAGATGGTTCACTAATTAATCTCTATTGATAGGAACCAAATTATGACTAATCACTAAATAATTTTACTTCAAGCTATGGAAGAAATGTTTTCATATCAGTGGTAGGGTAGGATGGGTAGGGATATGCAGTGGGTATAGCATAGATTTACTTCTCAGTTCCCTGGGATTTAGTATGTTCAAAGTCTTCTAAAGGAGATATTTATTATATTTATTATTAGCTACCTTTTGTTAGGTTTCTATCTATAAAAATTCACTTCTTTATTTATTTTACTTATGCATGCATATTTTATTCCTTTCTCATAATAAAACACATAATATATATTAATTTATTGTGTATAAGATAGTAAGAGTGGTTCAGTAATATGATTGGATTGTTATAAACTAGGGAGTGGCTGACCAATGAATTGCTTTGAGTCAAATTGTGTGCATGAGCCTTGACTCCTACAGCTCTATGCATTGAAGAAGTGGGAGACTGAACTTACCATTTCTGTTTTATTATTCATTGTTATCATGTAATTGTATAATCACTTTGCTTTGCAAGTTATCTGTATAATTTGTTATTTTAGGCAATCAAGAACAAAGTGCAACCATTAGTTTAGTTTGTGACATATTTCAATATTGAAAGGCAATTTCAACGCTGTTTACCATGGAAAATAAGTCTAGCTTATGGTAGAAAAATGTTTGTTGGCACTCCGTCGCTTACAATGTCGAGGGTTCCAGTTGATCCGATCAACGGAACAGCCTGCTCGTGAAATTAACGTGCAAGTGGCTGACCACTCCACAGACACGTAGTTCTCGGGGATATTCAACGTGACACAGTGTGACATGGCTGACCCTTTGAATTACAGGCACAACAGAAACAGGAAATAAGAGGGAGAGAAAGTTGTGGTGAAAGAGTACAGCAGGGTTCACCACCATCCCCTGCCGAAGCCTCATGGAGCTTTAGGTGCTTTTGCTCAATAACACTCACAACGCCCGGTCTGGGAATCGAAACCGCGAGTCCGCTGCCCTAACCACTGGGCCATTGCGCCTCCATGGTAGAAAAATAGATACACCATTATCAGCTTAGAGGTACTGTCTCTTGCATTTCTGGCTTATTATTACCTTTCTCAGTAGGAGATACTAAAGAGAGATAACCCTGATCTGACATGAAAGTTTGGCAGATATTTGATTGAGGGCAATGCAGAAAAAACACAAAATATTAAAGAATTTATAGTGATACATGAACCATGACATCCCGCCAAAATGTGACACTGCATGGATTAAACTCACACTGACTACTATTATTTATATGTCATGTGCTTTCAATTGCCTAGCTTGTTGATTTTCTCAGCACAGCTTTGCTTGTACAAGCACGACAAATTCACATAATCAATATTTTAACCAACTTGTGCTAAGTGTCTTTCTATGTGAGGACATTATTATATAACATAATACTTGTGAAAGTGTAAGTAATGTGGTTCAATGGCCTTTACCTATTGAAAATTTATGTTACAGTTGCTTAGTATTTCAGACCAGCTTTTAGATATAGAAATTGCCATGAAAGATCAGAATTATGCTGAATAATGTCTAATTCAATAGATTTTTTTTTATTGTCTTCTCCAATAAGAAATTACAGTTAAGATGTGGTTACTGTGTCTGGGACAGAGAGAAAGGTAATTAGAAATTTCTATAATTTCTTTCAGCCTAAATTGTGAGTAGTGAATATTTTTATACTAAGAAGTTTCATGCAGCAAAAGTGCAAAAAGTAAAAATAATGTCGCACACATTGTATATCTTTAGTATCAAATATCTAAACAATTAATACTGTACTCATGTGAAAATGATCATAACAAAATATTTTAAAAGATAGCTTGATGAAGTAAACAAAAAAAAAAACACACATACAACCAATAAAGATGGTAAAAATTTCCTTAAAATATAATCTCCCAAAGGCTGTCATTTCATGTTATGCTATAGGTATATGTAAGGATATCCTTGGCTAATTGATAAGCATAGGGAATTCATTTGTCACATAAGTAGTTTTGTGTTAATCTAATAAGTATATCTGTGAGTAGCTGCAGGATAAAACAAATGAGTTTAAGAACTAAAATTAAGTGCAAAAAACAGCAAGATGGGTAGGAAGACAAAATGAGTGGGAATACAAGTTGATTGTATCTCTATGCATGGCCATGGTATATAATACTATATTACATCAGTGTACCAAACAATTATAAATAGATGGTAGATGTTAAGGAAAATGCCACCTGTAACAAACTGGCAGGTATCTTATTTCAAGGAAGATTCATCTTTCAATTACTTAACATTGTGGAGCTAAACCGTTACATCTTGTTGGAGCTCAGTTATTTCACATAATTTTTGCTGGTAATAAATATTCTTGAGGGACATTACAGAATTTCATTCTTCTTTTCTTAAAAATGTGTAGCTTTGTGCCTAATTCTGAAATCACTTTTTTTTAATGTTTTAGTGAGGAGGGAAGACTGTACTTATGACCCTTTGAAAGGCTTCTGAGACTTGTGGGAAGAAAAGAGAAAAATATTCTCAGACCAGAAACCTGGCCTAAATGCTTACCAAAGAGTAGACCTCACTGGCGTAGCATTGGAAGGGGCAGTCCACCTTGGGCAGCACGTTTAAAGGGGTGGCACTTTTGGGTCTGCTGTAGGCAATATGTGTTTTTTTGTGGGGTCCAGGGGTGGCAAACAGAAGAGCCACCCTGGGTGGCACATACTCTAGCTACACTAGTGGTAGACCCTGCTAAAGTTATCCAAGGATCAGGAAGTGATAGTGGTGGTGTTAAACTGGGTGAGGGATTCAGTTCAGCGTCCAAGTAAGCCTTGACAAGATTTGAACACAGTATGCAAAGAGCAAGAAGAAATATGGCAAGGCATCAAGTCCAATGTTTAACCCTTTGGGATTATGCTTTCATATTGTTTTAAATTAATCATGCATTATTTTGTAAAAGATTGATAGTTGTAATAAAGACATTAGTCTCTCTCTATCACCTTTCAACAGCATTATATATTAAGGAACAGTAGAACAATTTAACAACATAATATAAATAAGGTTTTATTTTTTTGATGATGCTTGGTTTTATAATTCCTGTGTCACTCAGCTTAGCAGCCGCTGATTAATTTGTGATCAGCTTCCTTGATGCATGCCAGAGGAGCAAATAGCTATCATCTCGATAGCATCGTGGTGAAGAGTGCTTCGTTGAGGAGCGAGGTGTTGTCACGCCGAAGGTCTCTCGCTCAACTGGCTTAGGAAGGGAAACAACTTTTTAAGTACTAGTTTTACTACGCATGCGCACTCGAGGGGCTTCCGGTGGTGAAATCCCTTGCGCATGCGTAGAACAGGACTTCCTCAATGGCAGCTATAATTTCGCGCCACTACAATTTCATAGCTTTGAAGTTTTGACAATGTGAGTGTTTATTTTTAAAATGATACTGTGGGGTAGGTGTGAGAGGCCAGATCTGACCAGTCTGAAGATAAAACAGGTAGAATATTTTGGCCAGATATGGTTGATTTTAATGCTAAAGGGTTAAAAAGGAAATAAATACTGGGGTCAATTTGTTCAACTAAAATTCTTCAAGGCAGTGCTCCAGCATGGTTGCAGTCAGATGAGTGAAACAAGTAAAAGATAAATGGATTTTGTACATGAAGACCACTGTTAGTTACCTCTGAAAATGAGAGTAGGCCCTCCATGTGGTCAATTGTCAGTTTGCTTGCTAGAGATAGCAGCCAAATCTTTTTCATATCTTAAAACAGAGCATGTTCAATAATGTGGTCTTGGGTTCCCTGCAAATTAAAAAAAAACAACATAGGATGGCCAAGGCTGGAATGCTTTTGATCATGACTGTTTGATAGCAACAGCGGCAAGCAACAACAACAACAACCATATGTTTCCAGTGAACCTGAAGAAGGATTTTACAAAGGGATGCCACTAGTGGGTTTTCCACTCAGATGTGGAGATTTTGGAGCAATGACGGGTTTATGGGTTTTAATTTCCAAATTTACATTAAATCTGGGTTTTTAAGTTAATTTTGGCTGCAAACTTATCTTTTAAAGAGAATTCGGTGTCATACTCTTTGTATGCAATATGTACCAAAGCTGCACGTCTTCTAATACTTTGTAAACTTTCTGTATATTATCCATAATCATCTCACGCAATGAATTTATCGATACAAATATTGTATGTGACGTAATTACCGATCGTACTCGTTCATTATTTGTTTATACTTGTATCATACCGGGCAACTACAAGTTAAACTCGTTGGTGGCTGCTTGTATACTTGTCTGAAATTCTGACACCGTCAGTTGACAGCTTGACTGTGTTGATGGTGTACGCTTCGATTGATACTCGCGAGTTAAAATTTGTTTAACAACATTTTGAGTGTGTGCTTTTGTTTTGTAACCCTTTGTGAAGTAATGGCAGACAATAGTGTGTCCAAAAAGAGGAAATGGTACACCCAAAATTTCAAGAAGTCATGGTTGGAGGATGCTGAGCTTAAAGATTGATTACGGCTACATGATAAAAATCCTGACACCTGCTACTGCGTTTGTTACAACGCTGTGTTGAAAAATGCTAACAAATCAATGCTGTTAGCTCATAAAAACACTGCCGAACACATGAAAGCTTTTGATTGTGCGAAATCTGGTATTAAATTAGATTCATTTATTGTTAAACATGATACATTAAATGAAAGATCAGCTAAGGCAGACTTGCTACTAACAGGTTATTTTGCTTAACATCACATACCTTTCATCCATATAAATCACTTAGCTGAAATTTGTAAAAAGGCCTTTCCCGATAGTGAAATAGCTAAGAATCTGCAAACGGAAAAAACAAAATTAACATACATTATGCAAGACGAAATTGCACGTTATGAACAAGATGAAATCTTGGAAATTCTCAAGAAACAAAAGTTTTCATTATTGAGAGATGAGAGTACGGACATCTCAGTGACACAAATCTTAGCAATAGTTGTTCGTTTTTTCTATGAACAATCGCTTAATGTCAAGGATGCTCTCTGGATGCGATTGTAGAAGAAAATGGTTCGTCTCAGGGTTTGTACGATGCTTTCAAGTCTACGCTTACAAAAGAAGATGTCTCTATGAGAAACATACTTGGATTTGCCAGCGATAATTGCTCAACAATGATGGGTAACAAGGGCGGATTTCAAAAGTTATTGAGAAACGATATTCCGACTATTTACAATAGGTTGTGTTTGCCATTCGTTTGCACTTTGTTCAAGTCATGCAGTGAATGTGTTACCTTCGTATCTTGAGTCCTTTTTAAAGGACTTAACTTTGCTTTTCTCGAAGTAGCAAACGTCTGGCACAAAAGAAAACAAGATTCCAAAGCTTTTGTAAACTAGATGGTTGTCGTGTGAAAACGTAATTAGCGTTATAATAGATAAGTGGGATACCCTTGTACTTTATTTTCAGTCAGAGGCTAAAGTAGAAAAAGTGGACGGATCAAAAAAGGATCTATGAAACAATGATTAACAAAAGGACGAAGCACGTGCTGCTCTTACATTATATATTAAAGAAAGTAAAGGCTCTTAATGTCGAGTTTCAATCGGAACACTTTCGACTGCATCTGTTGCATATACTTGTATCCAGTGAATATAAAAATATCCTTAGTTGCTTTATAAATGAGAATGCTTTAGCTGTATCTAAATTATCAGATACTGATCTTAATAACACAACAAATCACAAAGATATGAGTAATATTTACCTTGGTGGATGCGTAATGAGATATCTAGAACAAAACCCCATCGTTGGTGATTCAGTTAGATTCAAAACTGATTGCAAATATTTTAAAATAGAATTATGCTCTCAAATGAAAATGCGCTTTCCTCTCGATGAAGCTGGAATGTTTGCCCTCTTAGAAATACTTGATCCAAAAGTAGCGTGTGATCTCACTAACTCTCCTCAGTCGATAATTCCCTTGGCATCAAACTTTCCAGCAATTGCACCAGAAAACACACTTGATGAACAAGACGATGAGTGGAGATTATTTCGGCAATATAAAGATATTCCTGTTTCCTCAAAAAGCATCCATGAATTCTGGTATTCCATATGCAATCTTACAGACGAGCTTGATCACACTAACTTTGAGAGGCTGTCACAATTCACGACTAATTTTGACGATGTTACCTCATTCATCAGCGTGCGTGGAGTGCATATTTTCCCAAGTAAATTGCACAAAGTCAAAGTTCACTAACAAGCAATTACAAGAAAGGGAGCGTCATGCATTTCTTGGGAGACGAACGCTATACTTATTAAAGACGTAGTGGATGGGCCTTGTCATCGTAGATATACGAGTAGATCACCATAGAAGGAGTGAATGAAGGTGATGTGGACTTGTACGAAATTGACATTTAGCTGCCATATGATATAAAGTAAGTATTAAATTCTGTATTCATTTTGTCATATAACATATAGGGGTTGGACAAAATAATGGAAACACCTAGCATCATAGCAGCATAATTTTGAAATATCTATAAAACCGTCAA
>NC_068981.1:90631201-90634560 GCF_001194135.2 Octopus bimaculoides
ACCTAGCATCATAGCAGCATAATTTTGAAATATCTATAAAACCGTCAAAAGCTTGTTTATTTTTATGTTTTTTGATTTATCACTAGTGTTGCTTAATATGCTTTACTAAAATTGTTGTTTCTTTACAGATATCATCCAAAAAAGGTAATTAAAATTCATTAAAATGACAGATCTGTCGGACTTTCAAAGAGGTCAAATTGTTGGTGCTCATATGGCAGGCGTTAGCATAACGAAAACAGCCGAAATGTTTGGTGTATCAAGAAGTACTGTCTCGAAAGTAATGACAGCCTTTGAGAAAGAGGGAAAAACCTCTTCGTCGAAACAAAACTTCAGAAGAAAAACCAAAACTTTCAGATAGGGACCGTCAAACTCTTATGCGAATCGTTAGACAGGATCACAAAATTACTGCAGAGCTTAATGACCACCTCAAGAACCCAGCTTCCACAAAATCTGCTTGTCGGCTGTAAGATTTTTTCTAAGATCGATTTGGAACGCGCGTACCATCAAATCCCCGTCAACCCCAACGATATACCAAAGGCAGCTGCCTTTTGGAGCGTTTGAATTCTTGTCTATGCCGTTTGGACTTCGTAATGCGGCCAGCACGTTCCAAAGGTTCAGTGATGAGGTCGTTTGTGGGTTAGATTTTGTCTTCGCGTACGTAGATGACCTTTCAATCACCAGTGCTACTCCATCCCATCTCCTTCAACACTTGACTCAGCTGTTCAAGCACCTACGTTCCTACGATGTGAAGATCAACCCGGCTAAGTATGTCTTCGGTTCTACCTGTTTGGAACTCTTGCGGCATTTCATCGATGCCGACGGTATTAGTCCGCTCCCCTCTAAAGTGGAAGCCATCAAATGCTTGTCTCTTCCTGTTTCCTTAAAGCAGCTCAGAAATTTCATTGGTTTAATGAATTATTATCGTCGCTACTTCCCTAAATGTGCGGAGAAGTTGCTTCCTTTGACCCAGCATTTGAAAGATCAACGGAAGAAAGACGCACGGATAACGCTGTCTCCTACAGACATCCAAGCTTTTGAATCTGTCAAATCTGATTTTGCTCAAGCATCCTTCCTCGCTCATCCTATTTTGAATGCAAAATTGACACTCAATGTTGACGAGACATCATCCGCCATCGCAGCAGTTTTAGACCAATCCGTAAATAGACTAATGGCTGGCCATTAGTCTTTTTCTCGCAACAGTTAAAAAAAAGGCCGAAATGAGATATAATGTGTTTGGTAAAGAACTCTTAGCAATTTACCTGGCAGTGAAACATTTCTCTTATGTTCTTGAAGGTAGAGATTTCACGATTTTCCCCAACCACAAACCGCTAACGTTCGCTCTCTTTTGCAAAAACTCGCCCAGAGAAACGAGGCAATTGGATTACATATCACAGTTCACTAGTGACATTCGCTTCATCGCTGGCTCTGACAACATCCCTGCCGACGCCTTATCTCGCCTGCTTATCGGTGCATTGATTTGGTTGCTATGGCTACTGACCAACCCACCTTTGACTCTCTGGACGTCTCTTCACCACAGTTTTCTTGCTGCAAGTTTCAACACCTGCCTTTGCCTTTTTCGGAAGGAACCATCCTCTTCGATGCTTCTCATGAGTCATCACGACCCCTCGTTCCTGAATGCCACCGTCGTGTTGTTTTTGAAGCACTGCATTCACTGTCACACCTCGGCATCGCGGCCACAGTAAAGTTTATCTCAGCCCGCTTTTTTCTGGCCGAATATGCGACGGTCTGTAACTGCTTGATCACGTGCCTGTCTACCATATCAGCGTTCCAAAGTGCATCGTCACGTGAGAGAACCTCTTGGACATTTCCGGCCACCGGACCCCAGGTTCCGTCACATACACATCGACTTGGTTGTTGGTCCTTGGCCGGTCAGTTGCAGATTTACTTATATATTGACCTGCATCGCTCGTTTCTCCAGATGGCCTGAAGCTATCCCTCTCGTGGATATTTCCGTGGAAACAGTCGCCAGAACACTCATCTCTTGGTGGATATCTCGCTTTGGAGTACCCTCTAGAATTACTACTGATCGTGGACACCAATTTGAAGCTTGTCTGTTCCGTGAGCTTTCGAGATTGCTCGGAGTTCAGCACATCCACACCGCGGGTTACCATCTCGCCGCGAATGGAATGGTGGAAAGTTTCCACCGACAGCTCAAAGCCGCTATTCGCACGGCTTCCGACCCTCATCGTTAGTCCAAGTTTCTCTCCATTGTTCTGCTATCAAAGAGGATTTAGGCTACTCCTCAACTGAGCTCCTGTATGGCACCACCCTAGCACTTCCTGGACAAATGTTGGCGCCCGTCGACTTACCGAATGCGGACCCCACATCTTACGTCCTGCGACTCAAGTCATTCTTTGCTGACCTGCCACCAATGCTTCCTCGTGACCAGTCTATTTCCTCTGCAGTACCTCCGGATATTTCTCCCTGGACTCACGTGTTTGTAAGAAATGACGCCGTCAAGGGACCGCTCACACCTCCCTATACTGGACCCTCTCGCGTTCTTAAAAGTAAACCGAAGCCGTTCACTGTGGACATTTACTGAAAAGAGACTGTCTCTATTGACAGAGTAAAAAAGCCTTTTCCAAAATATTTATGCGACTTGCCGACGCACCCATCATTCTACAAACATCGCCACCCCACCCCCACAAACACCACTTCCTCTCACCAAAACACCAAATACACAAAAACATTCTTCACCTTACAGGACACGTTCTGGCAGATCGGTTCATTGGTCGAAGGAATTGTCTCAGGCTATCTACATTTCTTAACTTTGCCTCGCCAGTGACTGTTCTGGAGTATAGACTTAGACCGCTAGAGACACTGCGTTCACATTGTCTTTCTTTTGTATCTTTGTATATATATATATATATATGCTTTGTTCTAATTGATTGCACAGTATTTTTTGCTGAATGTTTTTCCTTGTATTTTTTTCTATTGTTCATACGACTGTTTTTGCCATGGTTCATTCTTCTGTGCCCTCCTAGTACACCCCAGCTACACTACTATTAATCGAGCGTTTTCCGGTCTAAGAAGGCGTATTACCTCTCCTCCTGACAGAAGTAAACAAGCTGGCTATAGGGCTTTCCTATAAGGTGTTATCCACCCCTGATTGGAACTCTCCCGTATGACATGTACGCATGCTCAGTGACTTGCTTTAACAGTTGCAATCAGCTGAATGCACATTGCCAGTGACCTTTGACATAATTACCCACACTCTGTGGTCAGGATTCTTTTTTTGGTTTGATGTCGGTATCGAAGAGATTACCAGACACCGGACAATACAGTGAGAGCAGCTTTCACTCACATCGTGGTATTCGATGCTGTGTACGTGTCTGTCG
>NC_068981.1:90634680-90639258 GCF_001194135.2 Octopus bimaculoides
TATAAGCTTCTGCTTATTCCTGTCTGAAGTATCGTCCGATACTTCAGACTTATCGTCCGATGAATTTACTTTGTTGACATTCTTCATTGACAGAATTTTTATTCCTTTCAACCTTTCAGTCAAGTCCACCTTTCTTTCAGTAACATACTGTCCATATAATCTTAAATATTTCTTTAACTCAGGCACAGTAAGTACTTCGATAGCTGAATCATCAAGCTGCTTTATATCCATGATAAGACGTAAAACAATAACAATGGCGTGGGTTAGCCTCCGGAAGTTTAATTATCTACATGGAGCGCCGCCTAGCCAAGGGAGATAACCTACTTATAGGAAAGCCCTATACAGAGAGAGGGCCTACACAACATTGAGGTTCAGACACGTGACCTCATCTCTTTCTCTTTTCTGCATAGACACGCAAGCTATGAGAACGCATTTTGACTGGCTTTATCCTAGGCCTCTGGCCCGCTTGCAGTTAGGAGCAAAGCATAGAAGACCATGGCCCTTACACACCAACCATTCTGTTTGTCATTCCTTTGGACGTGTATGTGTGGCCACAAATAAAAAGTGTTTTAAGACAACCTTGCTCGTATGTGTTTTCCGTCAGGGATTACTACCAACCAAATTACAGCCTTGGGAGTCTTATTAGGTGGTTTAATAACGACCTTCAATCCATCTAGAACTGTTTTACCTGAAGAATGGACAAAAATTCCTTTGGAAACAATTCAAACTTTGTACGAGTCCATACCTCGTAGAATAGAAGCTGTAATTACTGCAGAAGGCGGCCCTACTCTATATTAAAAATAAATTTGTTTGAAATTTTAAGGTGTTTCCATTATTTTGTCCAACCCATGTATTTTATCATTAAATTACCAATTATATGCTTATTTTCTAACATGTGGGTTTATAAAATAGTGTCTGGGTTTTTTGCAGCAATTAATCTGAATGTTTTATCATTTGATGAGTGGCAACCCTGACTTTACATGGTCACTTGACCTGCTAAAAATATCAACGAAAGCTCTCCCACATCACATCGTACTATCTTAACCTCCACCTCCATCCTCCGACCTTCACCGGAAGTACATGCTAGATAATGTTTTTTTTACAGATATTGTCTAAAAAAAGACAAACTAATAAATATATAAATAAATCAATCAATAAGAAGACTGAAGTCAGGTTGAGGTCATAGCTGGAACACATTTGATCACAGTCTACTTGATCTGGGCTGACCTGAGACGACGACGATGACAACAACAGCAACAACTACAACATCTGTCTGGTTTATATTTTGTCTTACAGCTTAGCTTATTTTGATATCTAGAACCACCTTACTTTTAACCACTATGACATCCTTTCTCCCTTCACAACGTATACAACCTTTTAGCTCCTGGACAGGTTAATTAAATTTTATGGTATTATTTTCATTTTCCCCCTTTTTTTTTTACAAATTGTAATCTGACCTCTTCCTTTTGTTGTACTGTTTGTTTCTTTCTGGTTATTGATGCTTTCTAGTTTTTCTTTTTAAATTTATTTCGTTTACATCCTCTTTTATATTTAAATAATAGCTTTTGTGTTAAGCCTTTGTTCTTCTGTGTTTTTTTTTATCAGTTATTTTGGTTGTGTATTACTAAGTGCTACATATTGGTAGAGAAGCGGTGTAAGGAGAAGTGGGAGACAAGAGGGAAGAGGGGAGTTAAAAAGTGAGACAGAGAGGGGGAAGAGTGAGAGAAGAAAGATCGCTATAGGGATAGAGGGGGTAAAAAAAAAACGGAAAGGTAATCAGCAGACTGCTGAGGAAAGGGGAGGAAACATTTAGAATAATCATCATCGTCGTTGTCGTTGTAACGTCTACTTTTAAAAGCTTGCATAGATTGGATGGAATTTGTTGACCCAGTTATTCTACGGCTGAATGCCTTTCATGTTGCCAACCTTTAACCTGGTTCTGAGTAAGGTAATATTTCCTAATGTCCAGGACATGTTTTCACGGCAGACTCGAAATAACTGACTCCATTGTATGACAATAACACTTGTTTACAAGTATCTCGCGATATCAAGCTAACTCACGACACGCACATGCAAACACATATACATACATATGTATGTATGTATGTATGTATGTATACATGCATAAATACATACATAATGTAACCACATGTGAATCGTTGGCGATTTTCTTCCTCCGTCTTCCTTTCTATTGAACTTTCCTCTGTTTCTGAAGAAGAGCGTTGCTCGAAACATTAAACCATCTTTCTTTCCTTCTCGGAGCGTTTGCTAATACTTTACATGTTCCACTTCCTAGCGTTGTTGTTTTTTTGTTTCTTCTTCTTCTTTTTTTGGATTTACTACATACATACATACATACATACATAGTGTAATCTGTGAGTGGAACAGTAAAAATATGTAAGACTTTTCTCAAGTTCCAAATTTGTTAACTACATCTCAAAGACGGAACCTTTTATCTTTGTTGGAAACCAGCTCCCTCCTCAGTGGAGCATCAGCCATGGGAGTTGGTCAATCTAATTTGGCCCGTTAAGTCTGGTTGTCAGGGATTCCTTCAAGCGGCGGTGAAATCTTTCCATTAATCCTTTCGAAAAGGTCACACATGTTATTCCACAGCCTCGAGGTGAATTGTGGACTCCATCGGATGAGATGCTATCTGGGATACTGAAACGGGCGACCCAGTCTGCGATGAAGGCTCGGCTGACTTCTTGTGTTTCTGTGCTGCGGAGAGGGATAGCTTCAGGCCAACGGGTGTAGCGGTCTACCAAGGTCAATAGATACGAACAACCCTGTGAAGGTGGTTCAGGACCGACAAGGTCGATCTTGACATGGCTGAATCGGGCCTGAAGTGGTTCATAGTTGCCGAAGGGTGCTTTGGTGTGTTGATGGACCTTGGCTTGTTGATAGGCGCTGCAGGACCTGGTCCAGTCCCCGTGCCAGATAAATTTGCTTGACAGCAGCCGCCGTGTGGCTTTAGTATCTGGGTGAGAAAGTCCGTGAATGATGTCGAAAACTTTCTTACGCCAGGCGGAGGAATATTTCTTTAAATAAAAAGGAAAGTGACTCACCGGGGGCTAATGTCAACATCCTCTCCATCAGTTCCGAAGGTTTGGAATCGCCTAATTCTTCCTCCAGTATCTTGGCTGTCGCTTCTCTTACACTGCGTCGGAATGTATCCACTAGCCTATCTTTCAATATAGCGTATCTTTTCGTTGGTGGGGATGGGTTAAAATGTCCAGCACCCTCGTTGCCGTGTCTTCGTCTAGTGCCGCCCCAGTGTACGAGTACGTCGTTTGGTCAACCGTTACCTTGTTTATATCGAATTGGGCTTTCGCCAGAATTGTGGTAACCTCAGTGTTGTTTTGTTGTTAGTCATGTTTGTTTCGGTGCAGGAACTGTTGTTCTATCGTCGGGGTCACCAGTTATTAGATTTGTTAAGCTATACGCAGACAAACTAGTGGAGACGAGAATACATTTATCAAAGGTTTATTACTTTACTAACATCAGGACTTCAGTCACCAGTTATTTCTGTTTAGTTCACTCAGATTCGTTTCACACTCACTGTTGACATTCTTTTGTTTCCCTTCTCCTACCGGAAGTCCCTTTTGTTTTATCCACTCCGATGTTTACACACGGTCAGTTATACGTCGCTATGAGTAGAGCAATGGACTCCAGTAATCTAAAAATTAGTGTCGACCAAAAACAAAATATCGTCTACAAAGAAGTTTTGTAATCATATTGATATTATCGAAAGGAATATGATTCATAATTTAAATAAGGAAATTTGTGAACTTTGAAGGTGTAAGAGTATAAACAAACGTAAAACAGTGTAAATAACTAAAATAAAAGTATATCTAAATAACATCTTTTTCTTAATACTTTTTATGTTGTGGTCGACGAAAGCTCTGACTTTCGTTAGGAGTGGTCCATATAACCATTCATGATACAGAGGCTTGCAGCCTCTTTCAGTTTGGGAGTGAATCGTCATCATATGTTACTAAAGTCGCAAACTCATGTCATATAGCTACAATTGAATCCTGTATCACCAACAATAATGTGATTCCTCTAAGACATTATCCAGTAATCTATCAAGTCCATTTACACATTTCTCAATACATACTGGTGTTATGATTTCCCACTCTCATTTTATGCTTCCATCGTGGGTAGATTTACTGGTGATAATAATAATAATAATAATAATAATGGTTACATGTAGTTTTTTATACGTTGTATTTCGGTTGAGATATAGACGGATTAAAATTCAAGTTAAGTGTGTAACGGTTATGTGCAGGTGTTCATACGTCACAAGAATGTAACGGAGCTATTGGTCATTTCTGAAGTCCGTGAAATATGGCAGAAGAAAATAATAGTTGAAATGACTTTCATTTTACCGTTACAATATAAAAAAAACAAACAACTGGTATGAGTTGTTGTATAAAGATTAGTTGAAGATTTTTTTCCCCATTTCGTAGGTAGTTGTGTTCATCTTTTGTTGACTGCTTGGAGACGGAGGGGAAAATGTGAGAAAAAGATTTAGAGAATTTACCTTTTTGTTTTGACAAGTAGAGAGAAAGAGAGAGA
>NC_068981.1:90639724-90646433 GCF_001194135.2 Octopus bimaculoides
CATATTTATTTACAGTGGAATTCAGTTCACGCTTGGAGGGAATTCGGTAGCTCGTCGCCCTCGGTTACTGAGACGCCTTCTGAATGATTTCCGTGCTTATTTGTGAAGCTCTGGTGCTGACATGTGAGAGAGCTCTGTTGGACGTCTTGGCTCGACGGAGGTCAGTCAACGAAGAGACTGAGAAAAGGCGCCAAAGCTGGGTGTCGAACTCTACGCATACGCATGAGACTCTTCCTGTATTCCTTCCGGAACTAGTCCCTGCGCATGCGTGGATAAAACTCCGGACATTGAACATATAACAGTCGTCTGCTATAAGTTGTCACTACATATATATATATATCTATCACTGGTACCGATCAAACTATCGGATGTTGTTATACATCGTTAGACATATTACACTTTCGAATTCTCCCTTGATTGTGCTATTCTTTACCATCTTGGCCCAAATCGCTTTCCTGTCGCCGTGGAAGCCTTTTGAATGGCCTTTTGCGGTCTCTTGGATACCACTTGGCAACTGCAGAACTTGTGCTTCCGGTAATCTGTGATCACATCATTCACTCGGCTCCCTTCTCGTATGATCTCACTTCGGATGTTTTCTTGTAGTAATATTCCTGGCATGAATCTTTTTATAGCCCTTTGTGTCGTAGCCATTCGATATTCCTCTCGCTTCGTAGTAGCCCACGTCTCACTTGCTTATTAGAGCACAGAGAGGAAAGTGTTATTGAAGAATCTGGCAGTATGGTCTTGTCCAGCTTTACTTTGAGCACATCTTTATTGAGGCAAACGCCTTTCATCCAGTTGTTATTGTCTTCGAGATTTCAGCATTCATGTCTCAGCACATATTCACTGTGTACCTTAAGTATATATTATTCTGTATATCCTACTTAACGTGGATATACTGTTGAAAGCCATTTAGTTATATAGTTGTAAAAAAGTACAGAAGTATATCAGTAGCATAATATCCAGCAGCGGCGGTGAAAGTGACGGACTCATATTTTTGCATATTTGCATGTCATCTACAGCAAACATCCACTGGTAACTACATGCTTAGACAAATTAAGCCTCTACAGGTATAGAAAAAACAGTGATTAACAAACTACTAAGGTAATGAGATGGAAAAAATTACCGTGCAGTATTTTCCGCAGTTCTAACAAGTCTACTAACTCGTCGCTTACATGTAGAAAAATATTTGATTTTTGTTTATATAACATATTTCACATCTCCACCTTAATGCAGTCTTCGGCTCTTTGCTTCAGTCTTCTTTTCTCTTGCTTCGATGGACCTACACTTAGCTTTTTCTGCCTCAGGCTCATGACGTGATTCTTTATTTGTGGTACAAAAAATTTTTTTAATGTATTTATGTATTTAGATCAGTGGGACATCTCTTTATAGAATTTTAGCGTGGGTTGTCGTTAATAAAAATCGTCAACATTTTGATAATTGGACTGAATCATTGATCCAATAACCATGAAATACCTCTGTGCAGTAAATAACGACAACACACGTTCTGTGCGAATAACTTCACGTTCAAGGTTTTATTCAGACGCGTGACAGACGAACGCGTACAGTGGGTATACAATGTTCAATAAAGATTTCTGGGAAGAAGAAAGGTTTTTGAACAACTTGCCATGTTCCATGATAACTTCGAGTAAACAGAAGTAAATAAAGCTACGATATTTTCTTTCCTCAGGCACTAGACGTAGAATACCATGACGAGCTACTGGTAGGAAATCAGATATCGAATTCATGTGCCTGGCTCTCTCGTGGCCGCAGTGGACCTTGTCGCGTCTCGAAGAAACAGTTAGAGAAGAGAGGCCGATTTAAGCGGGAATGCACGCTTAAATATGCGATGTGCTACTAGCGACCTCCTGCGTGTTATTTTGAAGTTATATGTAGTAAATTAGCAAAGGGGGAGTTAGTTATGTTCGCCTGGAATTTTCTGGAATATTCTAGATTGTTCGATCAGGAGAGATAACTGTCGTTGACTCCCAACGAATATTTTGTGGGCTTGCGAATCTGTTTCAATTAGCGTGTTTAGAAGGATTGTGCCTGCAGAGGTACATGTGTTTTTAAATTTCCATTTTTTTTTTCAACAGCTTCTAATATTTCGATTATTGCAGAGAATGTTTTTACATTTACTACTATACTTATTCTACATATTTCTAAATCCATATATATTGTTAGTTTCTCAAATTCTTTCTGGTTGTTACAGCCAGAAGGGATAGATGTTTAACGGGAACCAGTATAACGTGTGTGTTGTCATTAATTTAATGTAAGTGCTTCTGTGACAGCGTGTACAAAGAAAGTAATACCGGAAGGCAGGGTTTATATAACATTAAATTCTATTTTTGTAGTGTAGCAAACACATGTATGAAGTAATAAGAATTCGGTTTTTTAGGTTGTGTTTGATATGTTAAACAATTGGTGTAGCGTGACATGAATGAATTTCGCATGACTTAACGATGTATTTTGTTTGGGTGGATTATATGCCACAAAATGAAAATAGATATAAATGAAATGAGTTGCGCGGCATTGGTAGTGAACACTGTAATAGTCGTATAGTAGAAAGGGTGATGTTGGGGGCCTTCAAATCTACGACTAACCAAGCTGGTGTTGAACATAGAAGATGAGCTGTATTGAAGAAAGCGATGTTACTTTCATGCCGTAAAATCCGCAACTGGTTTAGCTATTTGAAAAAGGTGCGTATACTGCAGGGCGGAAGTTGCCCCATATATCCTTCCTCAGCCAGCTCTAATAGGATGAAGTGGCCATAGCACGACTGTGCTATGCCACCACGACAAAATAGCTCTTTTCTGTCTCGCTACAGATGCATTGATAAATGTATTGGGTTATCCCAGAAGTAATGCCCGACTGAGAGAGAGAGAGAAAAACGGCATCGCGTCTGTTGAAGTTACTTATGAGATTTTCTGTGAATATTCAGTTCAGTTTCTCCAAGAACTTGGAACCATCTACCTGGCAAGAGCGGAGGCGTGTGAGTCATTCAACACTCTACGAATAATTGACCACCAAAATCGGCTTTTTATAGTGTACAAGGACATTCGAGAAAACCATATCACGCCACAGCCTCGCGCTGATTGGTCGATTTATAGACCAATCACGTGAAACTATAGTGGTTCTTATTTTTTTAATTATTTTTTTTATTGCCCACAAGGGGCTAAACATAGAGGGGACAAACAAGGACAGACAAAGGAATTAAGTCGATTACGTCGACCCCAGTGCGTAACTGGTACTTAATTTATCGACCCCGAAAGGATGAAAGGCAAAGTCGACCACGGCGGAATTTGAACTCAGAACGTAGCGGCAGACGAAATACTGATTACAACATATTACGAAGATAACAGAATCCTCTTAAAGGATTAATTCTTAAAACACATAAAGAAGTGGAAATTACCCTCATTACATTATTTTCTATCAAATCAAAATAACCTCGATAGTAAGAAGTTTGTAAATCGTAGATATTGATTATGTTAATGAATGAATTTTAAGAAGTTATGAAATTTAGAGATTTTATCTTCCTACCCAATATTCAGGCATTACTTATGGAATGAGCTGATGTATTCATCTCTAACTCTTGTATCTAAGAAATTGGCTCTGACTCCCCAATCACTTTACCCAAGTATAATACCGAGTAATGTTACTAAATAATTTTCAGTGATAGTTTTCAGAAATAGTTTGTATAATTTAATGTCTGTTTTGATTTGATCGTATTTATTACATATCCCCGTGAATGTCACTACCTATTTAATATTTCACGCCTATGTGAATATTTAAACTGCTTTGGACTATGTGGTCAATTGTTTACTGGTGATTACTGCATAATTTGCTCTTAGTTTATGATATTTTACAGATAATTTCTGGTCGGTAAGCGTTTTTTTTATGGTTTAGTCACAGAAGGAAAACAGAATTTATAATGCTTTTAGCAGAGTTTACGAAGCTAGAGGGGTCAAAGGAAGAATAGACCGCATCTCGCATATGGGTAACTGCAATAGGAATAAGAGCATCAAAATATAGAATTATTTTTTCATCGGAAACCTACCTGGTCCAAAAGCTTGTATCAGTGTGGATGCTTAAGACACTCAAGTGTTGGGTAGTGGTTTTAAACGAGAGGTTCTTAAACTTACATATACAAATCTATCCCTAGATATCTGAAACATTTTGCCCAAACGCCCTTATTGACGAAAAGATAAAACAGAATTTACATCCATATAATACCTCTTTCTTCGCTATATTGTTGGATAAATTTAAAAATCATCTTAGTCTATTAAACGTGGTAATTTCTCCTCCTCTTCTTCAATCCTATTAGACTTCCTCATCCTATGAGAAACACAGTGTTGGACTGAAGAACAAAAGAAACTCATCGAATGTTTTGCTTATTGATTTTCTCTCAGAAGGCTTAGACTGAACCGACGCTATGGTAGAGGACACCTGCCTAAGGGTGACACGCATGGGATTGAACCCAGAACTATGTCATTGCCAAGCGAACTTCATAACCGTGTGAAACCTTTTGTTTCAGTTTTTATATCAGTACCGACGAACTATTTTTGAATTCTTTTGATATTTACCACACCTCTGTCATGTTTTGCGAGATACTGACCGTAAAGGGGGCTTATGCTTCCACCTCTTTATAAAAATATCTACAAGTCTTTGTTTTAATCCGTATTTTTCCCTTTGCTTTGTCAGCTGGTGTGTTTTTCTCATCCTGTATACTGTACATAATTGCCTCCTTATCAATAGAAAATAGTTTTTTTACTATCCACTTTTACCGCACACCCCAATTAATTTGAAGAATTTATCTTTATTTCTTATTTTATATTAGGTGGTGTTTATAAGTTCTATCAAAATATATTTGATAGCGACTCTTTATTTGTATGATTGTATCTTCTCTTCCTTGGATGCCTGGTAAATACAGACTGTCTATATCAGATTGAGGCTAGTGTACTCTAAATACTAGGCCCCACCCGAAATATTTACTAGTATTTTTTGCCTGCTACCTCAACTTTATTAATGGGAAGACAAACCAGAGTTTACATTCATATAATTCGTGTATTTTTCGCCATGATCACGGGCCAGTTTAAAACCATCTAACTTTATTAAACATAACAATTTGATCTCCCCCTTTCAGTGGAGTTGTTAGAATTTTTGCTGTCCAGAGCAGCCATTGAGTTTTCACCCCACTTCCTATACAAGTTTATTGTTGGCACCCCGTCGCTTACGACGTCGAGGGTTCCAGTTGATCCGATCAACGGAACAGCCTGCTCGTGAAATTAACGTGCAAGTGGATGAGCACTCCACAGACACGTGTACCCTCAACGTAGTTCTCGGGATATTCAGCGTGACACAGTGTGACAAGGCACAACAGAAACAGGAAGTAAGAATGAGAGAAAGTTGTTGTGGAAGAGTACAGCATGGTTCGCCACTATCCCCTGCCGGAGCCTCGTGGAGCTTTAGGTGTTTACGCTCAATAAACACTCACAATGCCCGGTCTGGGAATCGAAACCGCGATCCTATAACCGCGAGTCCACTGCCCTAACCACTGGGCCATTGCGCCTCCACAATACAAGCTTATACAGTAGACACAAAAACTTCGCCAAGGAAAGACAGCCCTATCCGAGCTGCGGTGCTAGTCTCTTTCAATTCTTACAGCCCTAGCGTGTGAGAAACATTACTATAAACTATGCCATAAGTTTCTTTTATTTTTTCCTTTTTTTCTTTTAATTCAATTAATATTCAATATATTATAATAGAAATATTAAGACTTACTTAGATAGTTTGGCTGGTTATGTTTTTATTTATTTCTAGGTTTACTTCTGTTTCTTATAAATCAGTGGTTCTCAACAATTTTTCTTCCTATGGATCCCTTTGCTTCCTATTTTACTCTACTGGACCTCCATATCCCTACGATGTATATAAAATAATCAATCCTATTATATATTCATAATTAAATATTATAAAGAATTGTATAAAAAAAGTTAAAATATTTTGTGTATAGTAGAAGTATGAACAATTTATTGCAGATAATTTTTAACAGCAAAATCTCGTATAGACATCTAAAGGCCGTATGGATCCCGGTAAAGAACCACAGTTATAAATAATCCGAATTTCTTACAAATTTTATTTTTCTCCCTTCTTATAATTTTGTCCTTAACTTATTGTATAACGTATTTCCAGATACACTATGCCAGAAAATAAAACAGGATGGTCAGGACTGGAATGTTGTTGATCATAGGTCTGTTCAGTTAAGGAAAACATAGGGCTAAGTTGTAATAACAGTAATAACAATTGCTCATGAGCTAATGTGAAAGCTTTTATGTCACCGCTCGACAAATGGCAGCCAAATATCGGATCTAGTTCAAAACGGGGGCGCCAGTTTTCATTTATGTTTTATGTAGTGTTTTTGGTACCGAAAGACTTTCAAACTTCGTATACTTATCTATTTTGTGTTATAGAACAGAAAAAAATTTTTGTATTCGAAGTTATTTCATATAAAAAATTGTCTTATTTCGATAATTTCAACCAATCACTGACAAGTATTCAGCTGTTTATAGTTACTCCTTTGGCAGTTTAAGCGGTTCCTTTGGCAGTTTAAGCGGTGTAAAGTGTATTTAATCTCCATTACTTCTGACATTTTGCAGAGAGGCAACGCACGTGTGTTCGTTTTCCTTCGTTTTATTTTTAATATAATTTCGTT
>NC_068981.1:90646460-90652032 GCF_001194135.2 Octopus bimaculoides
CCAGGCCTTGTGCCTATAATAGAAAGGTTTATTAGCTACTGCCAATATGCTTCAGCCATTTTTTGACAAGGAAATAATAATTTTATCACCGCCAGAATCGTTTGAGAATCGTTTGTTTACGTAGTCAGCACTTACTGTATTCGGCTGAATGGACGTCAGTCATTGGTTGAAATTACAGAAATACGACAACTTTAACATGAAATAAGTTGCAATATAATAATTTTTGTTAAGAAGACTAAGAGAAAAAGATGTTTTATATGACACATTCTACCAGTGTCCCAAGTTTCAAAGTGTTTCGTTAAGAAAATACTGGTGCCCCTGTTTTGAACTAGATCCCAAATATCTCTCACATTACTGAATCTTTAAAAACAAAAGAGCACGCTGGATAGCGTAGTCCATGGTACCTAACATTTAGAAAAAGAAGACGGAATGGTGATAACTGGATTATATTCGATTAAAGATCTTCCTAGTCTGGGTTTATCTGGATCTAAGCAACAACATCTCGATTTCTTGTGACAGTCAAGTATTACTTGTGACTAAACAAGTGACATTTTTGACTAAGTAACCAATCAGGATTTGAATCTATGTCTTAAAGCCCACATATATAAGGCAACATCAGCACATTCAAACTAGTGAAACAAACGATTAACAATTCTGTTTCGCACAACACAACAGAGCATGTAAAAGTTTCTTTTTCGTATACTTTAAAATCTTCCCGTCTAATTGCTAATGTTGTTTATTGCTATGAAACTTATTGAACTTTCAAATTATTATCATGATGCAATGAAAATTTATCGAACATTTGAACTTCTATCATTTCTTATTGCTGTGAAACTTTTTGAACACTTTAATTTTCATATGTAATTTTGCTTAGAAACCTATTGAACCTATTGAATTTATGAGCGTTTTATTGCTATGTAAATTTTTCTTGTGAATTCTCTTTCTTTAAAGCTTTCACCTTACCTTTTTTATTATTTATTTACTAAAACACACACACACGCACACACACACACACACACACACACACACACACACACACACACACACACACACACACACACAATCACTATGTTAGGACTGGAATGGCAATTAAAAAAAGGAGACCGATGGATGAAAAGAATATTGGTGGGTCCAAAGAGTAAAAGTTGTAATCAAGTTCAAATATAACCGACTTTATCTGGTCTGGGAATGCAAAAGAAAAAATATCTACTATGGAAATCAACTCCCATTTGATGTCAAAGTTGTACGAAAAATATAAGAGAAAGCAGACATCTATGGATCACTGATGATGAGTCAACAAATCTAGTACATTGCTTGTGAATATACTTTCATCTATATACTTATTGTAGGAATTTGAACCCCATACACGAAATTACCCGTCGCTGTCATGAATGAACGGTACCATTTTCATATGAACAACCAAATTATCGACAAATCAGCTTGAATCCATGTTGTGAACATCATCTCGAATGTTCATGAAGTTCGGACTGTTTTTCACTAGTAAAGGAGTTTGGCGCCTAAATCATCGCAGAGCGCTGTTGCCAGCTGAATGATTCACACATGCCTCACCTCTTACCAGTCAGAGATTTCGAGACCACTACAGAGAACATATATCTCACCTCTCGCCATAAACTAGAGCAGGGCAGAACTCTGTTGGAATTTCAAGCTGGACATACGAAGGAGTACTGAAAAGTTCTTGGCTTTAAGGATATCGCGGAAGGCCTGGTTGGAGGCCCAACCTTCCGAGTTCTTTTTACAGGGCTTAGAAAAACTGAAGGATAGCTGCAACAAGTGTGTGAATCTGAGAGGGGAATATGTTTAAATCAATTATCTGGTCCTCCTGTACTTTCTTTTACCCAAAGTCAGGAACTTTCCAGCACCCTCTCGTATCTCGTTTCTCACCAAGCAAATCAAGAAAATATTTCAGGCTTTGGTGGATTCATATCTTTTTATCTCTCATTTTCCTGATAACTAATGGCCGAACAAATACAGTTAAGTTAATCCTTGCATTCTAGTCTTGTTACCAGTGAGGATTTGATAATTAATGCGTGTATAAGCTTTTAGCCTTTTTTTTATACACAGTATTCCTATGTTTTCAGCTATGGAAATTACAATTTTGCTAAAATAAGTAGATGGATAGAATAAACAAATGATGGGGCTTTTTTGGCATTCTACCTAGACGGAATGTGGAATAGACGAAAACCAAAATAATGCCATATATCTAATAAACATGTGAACAAGCCACAACGCTTGCTAGTTGATCCCTCAACTCATAACAACCGAGGACACTGTGGCTTATCGACAGTATATTTACAAAGGGAGACTAAATATCTGTTCAATGAACACATTGTATACTGTCTAATATTCGTGTTTATAAAATCGTTTTGTTGGTACTTTCATTAATCAATCTCGTCCGTCAGACTCCTACCATGTAAATAGCATAATACAAATGGCTATTTGTTTACATTTTTGATAAGGTGATTTATTCTTCAAAACTTCGGATGGTGCAAGCTGAGGTGAACGGCCTTGATAAGTTATAAAAAAATGGAATTAACACGAAACCCATGACTGTCGATTCGTTCATTCTTATCTACCGAACACACTGTGGCTTGTTTGCGATATTTCTTTCCTCAGCGAGACTATTTTTTTTTATTAAACATATTATACATAATTTTGTATGTACATTTATTGAAAACAACGTTGTATTGCTGCTATTGTTAGCATATTGTTTATACAAGGCTTCTAGATGTATTTTCTCAGTCAGATCGGGAATAAAATACACAGCTTTCCGTCACGACTAAGAGAGAAAATAGTACTTTAATCACACAGAATTTGTAAACGACACTGAGGCGAGGGGAAATTGAGTATTGTAATTTAAGACAAAATTTCTGTAGAAATGGCTGTAACTACTGACTACTCTGCGAGGCAATATAAGAGTTCTACTTCCTAAATGTCTTAAGAAATGTCTAAAAACAGTTATCAAAAGAAGAGACATAAATTCACGTTTGCCAATCGGTAGGTGTGAATTTACGAAATTGGTATCTTCATGTGATTGAAGAATAAATATACTCTCTTAAAAGCTGTTTTTATAGCTGCATATTCAACTTGGAATGATCGAAGAAGACATGCCACGGTACCTGAATATGTATGTAAAAATTAGCCCAAATGTTGAACTTTTAACATAGACTTTCTGTACGTGTCATATTACGCTGTTCTATCTGGATGTTTCCAATAACTGCACTGCTTGAACACCTTTCCTAATAATGTAAGAAATATATTATGTTCCATCACATGAAGAAACCTCTTTTGTTACACTATCAAGACAATGCTTGAAAGTGTGGTATTATTTCGCATCGATGTTCATGGTGTTAGATTTATTATGAAATGCGATATTTCAATAAGGATTATCAACTCTCCACGACTCAAGCTAAAGTGAAATAAATTTGTTAAGCTTGTACCCTGTAACATGTGCAATATCTAAATTTCGTTGTAACCTAAATAAATAGATTTAGGACCTTTTCTGTTTGCTTTTCCCTTTTAAACTCCTTCGATTTTGTTCCATTTGATTACAAATTTGGTGTATTGATGTAGTTTTGTATGCTAATTATGGAAATGAAATTCATTTTCGCCACAAATTAATAAGCAGTTAATATCTTTTGAAGTTTACAAATTTTGGGTAATTTTTGCCAGTCGAACGTCACAGATGCTTGTTTCCATAGTAACAAGCCAAGCTGTTCTGTAACCTGTGTAGCTCTCGTGAACCGCAGCATTGAGTTTATTAACTCGAAAAATGGTACCTACACGGGCCTCTGAAAAGCGAAGTAATAAACGACACTGTGACACTCACTGTTCTACGGTTGACTCGTGTATGGAAATGAAATTCATTTTCGCCACAAATGAATAAATAAGCAGTTAATATCTTTCAATATCTCTGCAAGTTTATGTGGTGCAGGAAATACGAAAATTGTAATTCATTTAAGAAAATCCTAGAGTGCATCGTAAACTTTCGTTTTTGAATTTTCGATTTTCATGTATTCGTGAACTGAACTACAGTTTTTTTTTCATAATTTAACGTTTTCGCTGCAAAATATGTTGTTTACTCTTTCCTGGTCACTTTTTGCATTATACGTTTATTAAATGCTTAAAACTTAGAACTTCCATCGTTGAATGTTTTCTCGTCGCAACGAATGTTTTGTCGTAATTTTATCATGAGTGTTTTGTCGTCGTAACGTTGTCGTCACGTACAAAATGACAGCTTCCAAATCCAAGGTAAAAATAATCATACTTTCAGCCTCTGACTTTTTAAGATAATTTTCTGGAACAAATGAATAACGTCGTCAGATTCAGCGAGAAAAATTACACCACGTTCCCGTAACTTAGCGGTTCGGCAAAAGAGACCGATAGAATAAGTACTAGGCATCCCGCTTAGTCTTAAAATTTCAAATCGTGAAAGCAAACAGAAAAGATTCTATATTTATAAATGCATTGACTTCTCTCAACTTTATTCATTCCTTCTGAACCGCTCAAAATATCTATGTAACTGAAGTTACCCACCAAATGTATCAAATATTTCACTTGCAACGTCTATGAATTAGATATAGTCCGCATATAGGCGAAGGAGTGACTGTGTGGTAAGTAGCTTGCTTATCAACTACATGGTTCCGGGTTCAGTCCCATTGTGAGTGGATTTAGTAGACGGAAACTGAAAGAAGCCCGTAGTATATATGTATATATTTGTGTGTGTGTGTGTGTTTGTGTGTCTGTGTTTGTCCCCCTAGCATTGCTTGACAACCGATGCTGGTGTGTTTATGTCCCCGTCACTTAGCGGTTCGGCAAAAGTGACCGATAGAATAAGTACTAGGCTTCCAAAGAATAAGTCCTGGGGTCGATTTGCTCGACTAAAGGCGGTGCTCCAGCATGGCCACAGTCAAATGACAGAAACAAGTAAAAAGAGAGTAAAGAGAGTATATACATTTTTGATCTTGAATATTCTCGGGTTATGTAGGTACATTAATAGATATCTATAAACAATTTGGCTTTTCTTTTTCCCTGCACGTATTGCCTTTATTCCCTTCATCTTTTCTCACAAGTGTTGCAACACGGCTTTCTTCTGCTTGACTTAACACTCATTTCTATGTTTTCTCAAGCGTCCAATAACACTGTACTTATTCCACGTCCTCGCGTTGTTTTTTTCGTATTTTTTCGTGTTTTTTCTTACTTATTCATGTTTGAATTGAGTATATATATATACATACTGTGGCGGCGCGTGGCTTAGTGGTTAGGGTGTCAGCATCATGATCGTAAGATTGTGGTTTCGAATCTTGGACCGGGCGACGCATTGTGTTCTTGAGCAAGACACTTCATTTCACGTTGCTCCAAAAATTGTGCCTGTAATTCAAAGGGTCAGCCTTGTCACACTGTGTCACGCTGAATATCCCTGAGAACTACGTTAAGGGTACACGTGTCTGTGGAGTGCTCAGCCACTTGCACGTTAATTTCACGAGCAGGCTGTTCCGTTGATCGGATCAACTGGAACCCTCGTCATCGTAAGCAACGGAGTGCCAACAATATA
>NC_068981.1:90652364-90655252 GCF_001194135.2 Octopus bimaculoides
TTTGAATATTGATTTTTTGTGTGTCCTATTTCTGCAGACAATATCACCTTTATACTTTATTTGACACGTGAGTAGAACTCATGTCTGGAAACCTCGTGACATACTTAGATTGTTAAAAAAATCGATAACAGGGCCCTTCCAATGGATCCTTCTATCTACTACATATTACTAATATTTTATTTAAGCAACCCAAGGGAAATGATCCATACCACCTGCAGATTTTAGCGAAGCGATCAATATTTGATTCTTACGATCAGTCGACCTAATTCTGCATTTCACTACTCACAGTTTTGAACTGCTAAACATTATTATTGCACTTCCTTAATTTGAATCTTAAACCTTAAAGACTTCATTCATACATTTCTATACATACGTACTTTTTTTGAATGCCCATTACTCCGATAATTCTGCATTTTTATAGTTACACCTTTTCCATGACAGTAGATAAACTTTTTATTCCACAACGTATTTGTAGTGGCTTCATGCAGGCATAACGTGGATTCACTTAACACTTCAACAGCGCTTTTCTCACGGTAAAATAGTTTTCTGTGAATGACAGCAGTTATACATTTCCCAGATGCCTTCACTAAGCAGAATAATGTCTTTGCCTCTCGCCAACCTCCGATAACCTCTCTCACCAATCTCTGACAATCTCTCCCTCCTCCAGCTGACAGCTTTTTGTACTTTTTCGTGACGGAAAATACAGCTTTTGTGGCAGTTATAACGAAATTGCTTTCTTATATCAGAGTAATAAGGCGTTTCAATAGAACATCTTTACCTCCGGGAATTACCGGGTACTTCAGCTAGTGATTATATATATAAGAACACAACTATGTACACACATATACATGACATGCGTAATTATTGCAACTTGTCATATATATCATAGTCGGCTGATTTATTCATTGCAAGATAAAATGATGAGATGTATATACCACGGAATTATACTGACATACATTAGTATCCATAATTTAATATCCAGTGGCAAACAAGGGCAAGATGAGGCTGTTAAATTGTAAAAGCCTTTGTTATTGATATTACTCACCTTGCTACTGACTTTAGAGCTTTTTATTGGATCAGTTGTCGTCCCTCCTAATCTTGTGTAAGTCCGTCTTTTTTCCTTGACTGCGCACTGTACATCATCGTCCAACATCAGACTGCTTATCAGTGTAACGTTGTTCTAATTTTGTCGGGCTTTGTGTAGTAAGAGCACAAGTGGATATGAAACATAATATCCATCAACAACACCAAGGAGAGTTAACTAGTGTCCACATGCAGTATCCATTAGCTGAGTACTGTTCTCGGGTAGCCGCCACGGCTTGTTATACCTAGAACTAGCGACCAAGTTTTAGGTGGCAAGAGATCTAATGATAGACATCAAGGATCAAGAGCCAATGGTGTCTTACATGTATCTTTGAGTTTCACTATTATACAAGCAAACAGTTAACTTGAGTGGATCGTTACTTTCATAGGTGACCAAGCGTGAATTCCGTCTTTTAAACAACGCATTGATGACGACCAGGTTACATGCTTCGATGCATTCAAAGATACGATCGTCGTTATTATGGTAAACTTCGTAGCCGAGGCCGCTATGTGCTTGTTCAAAGCTATTCCGTTTCTGCCCGACGTATCTGTTGAAATCGCTCCTCACCACCACAAAATGAGTTCAATTGAGCCAAGTAGTCCCCAAATTCGTATTTCTCATTATCCCTGTATCTCGTCTGTGATGTATATCATGATATTACTTGCTGAAGATGATCATTCACAGCGGTCTTACTTGCTATGAAGTGGTCTGTAAGATATTGTATACATACATTGGTTGACTATAATTCCAACCCCTTGCAACTACATACATACATACATACATACATACATACATACATACATACATACATACATACATACATACATACATACTAGAAATTATAGCTTTCTCCAACATGTCTAGATTTCGCGTCTTTCCATTTTGTTTCTTGGACATAACCGATATCGACTTCTTGTTACTTCAGTATGTCGGCCAGTTCACAACCAGATCCAATGAGTTTGCCAATGTTGATAGTCTCCATTCGTATCCGTTGGACTAATATGTTTGACATGCCCTACCCACGTGCAATTAACCGTCGTCCACATCTTGCTTTGCTTGGATGAGTGTAGGGCTCATCACCTCAGTTGGACACCCTAATCGTATTAGTAAAACATTGGAGTTATATGCGTATCGACGCCACGAAACATTGCTCCAATCAACACCGTCTGACGTTGGAGGGCTGTCATCGTTACCAGTAATCTATCAAGTCCATTTACATATTTCTCAATACATATTTCTCAATACATGCTGTTATGACTTTCCTCCCTCATCTTATGCCTCCATCGTAGATGGGTAGATTTGCTAGTATTTGTAATTGTGCAAGAGAACAAGTGTGAATATTTAAATATATGCACCTATATGCATGTGTGTATGTATTTGCGGTTATGTTGGTTTTAATATATTTTTTTAATATATACGTGTATTACGTACGTAGGTACGTATTATGTATGTATGTATGTATGTATGTATGTATGTATCTTTTGTCTTTTATCTTTTGCTTGTTTCAGTCATTAGACTGTGGCCATGCTGGGGCACCACCTTGAATTTTTAGTCGAATGAACCGATCCCAGTACTTATATTTTTTAAGCCTGGTACTTATTCTATCGGAGTCTTTTTGCCGAACCGTTAAATTACGGGGACACAAACACACCAACACCGGTTGTCAAGCGGTGGGGATGGGACAAACACAGACACACAGACACACAGACAGACACACACAGACACACACACACACAGACACACACACATACACACACACACACGCACGCACGCACACACGACGGGCTTCTTTCAGTTTCCGTCT
>NC_068981.1:90655262-90655616 GCF_001194135.2 Octopus bimaculoides
GACACACACACACACAGACACACACACATACACACACACACACGCACGCACGCACACACGACGGGCTTCTTTCAGTTTCCGTCTACCAAATCCACTCACAAGGCATTGTTCAGCCCGAGGCTATAGTAGAAGATACTTGCCCAAGGTGCCACGCAGAGGAACTGAACCCGTGACCATATGGTTGGGAAGCAAGTTTCTTACCACACAGCCACGCCCGCGCCTATGTATGTATATATGTATGTCATTATTCAGTTATTTCAAGATTCCTTGCCAATAGAGAAAGAACCGGTTTCTAACCTAGATCGAAGGCTCCTTCATTGGAATTTCAACATCAATAACAAGGTATTTTTGTAT
>NC_068981.1:90655626-90659151 GCF_001194135.2 Octopus bimaculoides
CATTGGAATTTCAACATCAATAACAAGGTATTTTTGTATGTATGTATGTATGTATGTATGTATGTATGTATGTATGTATGTATGTGCAGCTTTGTATGTTTTGTGTATATATTCTCATGCATATAGTTGCATATTTAGACATGCTCATATAACCCCAAGAGAAATGGGTTTTGTAGTTACAGTTTCTTCTATAACTACAACTAAAAAGAATTTGTTTAGCTGTTGAGCTGTTGTCTTCGTTCTGTTCTCGATAGTGTTGTTGATGTTGTGTCCAGCCATGTTGTTTGTAGTAACTCTCTGCATGTTAAATTCAAGTTTCAGTCGAAAATCACTACGATCGTGAATAAAAGGCTCCCTCAGTTAATTTATCTGAAGATTAACCAGTTATTTAACAAGGCTGATAGTTGTGGCACCAAAGTTGGAGATAGTATTTATCGTATTTTCGATAAATAGTCTCCCAAGCCAAATACGCGACTTGTCACTTCGAGTAGTGTATGTATGTATGTATGTATGTATGCATGTATGCATGCATGTATGCATGTATGTATGCATGTATGCATGCATGTATGTATGTATGTATGTATGTATGTATGTATGTATGTATGTGAGTGTATGCATGTGTGCGTAAATGTATGAGTCAATGGTTAAGAAAATCTGCTACTTGTTCCTCGGTTCAATTCTACTGCACGGCATCTTAGATAAGTGTCATTTGCCTGAGCCTCGAGTTGACAGAAACCTTGCGAAAGGAAATGATTGAGCGAAAACCGCTTGTGCAGTAAGTTCGAATCTTTGTACCCATAATTCGAAGCTCCAGCCTTGTCATACACTGTACCACCCAGATTCCGCCAGAGGAACTAAGTCTACACATGTCTGTGGAATATTCAGCCACCGACATGCTATTTCAATGAGCAAACGGGCAAGTAGTTCACTTGATCGAACAACTGAATTCTTAGAACTCTTATGGTCGAAACGGACAGAGATCCATTTACATTTGTGCACGTCTATTCATGCCTCGCGCGCATGTGTGTGCGTCTGTGTGTGTGTGTGTGTGTGTGTGTGTGTGTGTGTGTGTGCGTGCGCGCGCGCGTATAATATGCATGGATTCCTTACTAAAACATATACTGTTTTTACTGCGGCTCATTAATTGGTTTGTATAGTCCCGGAACAGACGGAGTAGTTATGACTGGAATTCCATTGGTCATAAATTTATTCAATCAAGGTCGATCCGGGGATAAACAGAAACAATTACATGTAATATGAAATACAAATAATATATGAGTATATGCATATATACGTACATATATGTACATACCTACATCTACATGTATATATAGATGCATATCTGGGTACAGGACGTTGCAAAAAAAAAACGTGGACAAAATGATAAACATAGTGAACATTTCCTTCATCAGCTGCCATCGAACCAAGGCAGAAACAAAAAGTAGCAATCAAATCCGTTTTCAGTCACAACCTGACTGTACATAGAATGAATACAGTGACGTAACTAGAGTGTGTGAAACCCGGGGCAGCTCTCGAGTTTGCCACCTCTAGCACCCAGCAACTCCACCGCCCAATTCCTTATACTAGCTTAAACAGCAGATCCAAAAGTGCCACCTTCCATAAAAGTGCCGTCCAGAGCGGACCACCCCGATCGTCAACCCTCTCCCCACTTTACCTAGCTATGCTGTTGATTAGACAATGTCGTGCCTGATATATCAAAACATGCAATAATGATGGTATGGTTAAGGTGTAACAAATTTGATCAGAGTCAGAGTTCACTTGGGGTTAAAACTACATTTCCTGTTAAATTCGTCTTGTTTTGCAATGTTTTTTTCATTTTTTTTTTCTAAATATATTTGGGACAGCTTCTTAAGAAATGCGTAGCTAAACAGCAACGGATTTTTATAAAGCAAGCAACACTTCAGTTATGTTAATACCACAAAGAATTTTATTCAAGTTGTTTGTAATCCCTTTTACTATTGTTTACACTTTCTCCTGTGTGTCATTGTCCCTATTATGTTATTATATCTATCTGTTGTTCCTGTAGTTATTTTTACTACTGCTATTAGTTATTCTTACATACTTTCATGGTTCCCAAAGATAATGTAGTAAGGAAGAAAGAAAATAAACCAAACAGTGTTTATTGCTTTCCACATAGCTTTCTTGCCCTTTAGCAACAAATAAACATTGCTAAAAAAGAAAAGGGAGTGAAGTGGGGGTTTGATAAATGGAGAGGATAGTTATGCTCTTTTCATACTGTTCTTCCCTCCTTGCTTCTAAATACAATGAACATATGCAATATCTTCATTTAATGCTTACAATGACGTTGTTAGCAAGGACCACGCCTAGAGATTTATCCATAAGCTAATTTAAGCTTCACCAAATGGCCCAAATATGCGCAATAAAACGTGCTATATACACTGTGAGGAGTAGGGAGAGCGAGTCCACTCAACTATTATCGGTAGGCTACATCACTGGTTCCCATTTTGTTTTAACTCATGGTCCCCTCCTGGAATCTTTAATTTTTCTGTGACCCTTTAGCCATTATTAGTGGGAAAAGTACTTCAATTTTGTAATAAATGGTTAATAATAGAAACAGGTAAATTTTGAAAAAAATTAAAAACTTTTAATACAAATAAAATTTGTAAAATTTATCAAATAATAGAGAAATTTTCAGTATTACTTTTATTATCATGATGAATTGTTAATTTGTTATGCAAACAGTTGTTGAACGAAAATTTATGATAAATAAGCATACAAAAAATTTTCAAAGGTGACCTGGTTTCTACCATTAACATAAGCTCCATAAAAATATGTATCTAATGGCTGCATAATTTATTTTCTATTATTCTGTTTCACAAAACAAAAAATATATTTTGTGAGTTCAACAAAACAAACATTTGCAAACAGTACATTATATCTCTGATATAACACACATAACACAAAAACTTCTCTTGACAGCCAGAAAATAAATAACTTCTACAAAACGATTACCTTTTCTGCACAAAAAAGTTGCCGTTCTACGATATTCTTAAAGGAACGAAAAATTATCCAGCAACTCGGGCTAATAAGAACGAGCCTGGTAGGTTTAAAAGACTAACTTGTCAAGAGTACAGACGATAGTCAGATAGTTATTGTTTGTTGTGCACTCCGCTTTCGTTATTTGATTGATGTTATTCTGTGCGTCTGTGTGTTAAGATCGGTTGTGTTTTGCAGGGTTGCTCTATTTTCACCCTTAACTTAGAAATGGAGAAAAACACAGTGTTAGATATGAAAAATAAACCATTTGAGGCTAGAAATAAAGCAGAAAAACGTGAAATTCTTTGGGCAGGCATATGTCTTATACGACATCAATGATGAACGCAAGTGACGCTGATAACCTGGAGTCGCCTCTGATATATTTATGTATATATATATATGTACGAAGGTCTTGAAAGGAAGTTGGACCTTTGACAACATGCAACACACGCAGGTGAAAGCATTCTGAGTTAAGCGGGTGAACTGTGTACAGTCCTGAGAGGGCAT
>NC_068981.1:90659544-90661931 GCF_001194135.2 Octopus bimaculoides
ATATATATATATATATGTGTGTGTGTATGTATATATATATATGTACGAAGGTCTTGAAAGGAAGTTGGACCTTTGACAACATGCAACACACGCAGGTGAAAGCATTCTGAGTTAAGCGGGTGAACTGTGTACAGTCCTGAGAGGGCATCAGATTCATGCATCAAAGCACTCCTTTCTGAAATGCGTCCTCGCTTTTCTTTTTTTTTGCCAACAGCGGGAAGATTTATTCTACGTCTAGAATGTAGGCAACTCCGCATAAAGACGTCTTCTGGCAAAAGAGTCTGAAGTGTAAAGTTCAAAGAATTCGGTCAGAGTCGTTCTTCGAGGTTGGTTTGCACAGTCAAGTATATTTTCTTGATTAAAATACACCCCTTGCCCATTCTCCAAATGAACACTGAAGTGAATAACTGCAGGTTCACGTTCATGGATCGGAAAACTGAATATGCGCCAAAATGCCTCATTAATTGAGATATAGCGTCCAGTTTGGTAAAATGTGAACTCATCTGTGGCGGGATCAGGGTCGCCGGTCGCCGCTGAAACGATGAAGAGATTTCACACGGGCACGAGTAAATTCATATTAAAAAAAAAACAAAGTGCTTTGAGAATCTTACGAATAAAGAAAATAAAATATCTCTAACTTATTTTTTATCAAAATATGCTACAGGTTTCAATCGTTTCTATGACGATTTAATCATAATGTAAGAAGTGGGAAATGCATTGAAATAATATTGATTAATCTTTCATGGTATCAGTTCTGGCAGTTCACATGTTTTCTATAAAGACGCATACATTACACAATAAAGTCTTCTTAAACTTCTTTATATCAAACCACTCTCACTTCATGTTTCAATCGCGTACATCAATAACAGATTTTTACTCCACAAATCTATATAATAGAAAAGTATAAATTAAACTCCTTTCCTTCCACTTCGACTGCTACTCCATTTCCCCTGCTTTCTTCTCTCTTCCTCCTTCCTCCACTCTCTTTATTCTTCTTTTCTTCTTTTTCTTTAATTGTCTTCTTTATATCTTTCAGCTACCTCCGCTACTCTGTCTCTATTTGATTTTCAATTATCAGCGTGTAAGTCATTGATGTATAGAAAGAAGAGAGTGGGAGACAGACACGTTGTGATGCTGCAATCTGATAGGCAGCCGCCGATGTAGGAGATGAGGCAAGAAGTTCCAATAACAGATTTGTATGCCAGACACGGTCAAAAAGCTTTGCTCTTTGCAACGGCAACATATATTCAAACTGTGCAGTCTCTCATTAATTTCTCTCCTTTCAACTTTTCCGTAAAGAAAGACTCTGTCCGAAGCGTTGTGCTTTCCACTCTTCACAGCAAGTTCACTGTACATTTTATCGGTATTACTATACAATTTAAGACTAACAGGCATACCCAGTGTTGCTCGGGATTTAAATGGCATAGTTTGTATATATGGTAAAGTTAAGTTGAAACATATGATATGGGGAAGTGCAGCATTGACGACAAAACATTTGTGGAGTAAATGAAGGGCTTAATTCGACTAAATGACATGTCATATGTCTGTTTGGAAGATTCCAGACCATAACACATATATTTATATATATATACAACGGGCTTCTTTCAGTTTCCCTCTACCAAATCTACTCACAAGATCTTGGGCGGTCCGTGGCTATAGTAGAAGACTCTTGTCCAAGGTTCCACGCAAGCTTCTTACTACACAGCTCTACTCCCAAATGTCTGGTAGATAACTCTTCAAACTGGACGTAAGGTTTCATTCTTTAGTACAGTTGGTTATTCTAGTTGTAGCGAAAACTGGACGGTCCTCAAAAAGTTGCAAAATGTATCTTTCACATCCTTCACCATTCCATTAATTCGTCGTTATATTGTATCATTGCTTAAAAGAATTTCTACTGATAAATATCACTTGCTAGCTTGGCAACATGATATTTAAAGTTTAACTAACAACCGATAGGATCAATTCTTCGCCAATACTCTACGGCTTATGTGATTAGTAAAGAAATTTTGTAAAAGATGCGAAACACATCATTTTCTTACACTGATGCGGATAAAACATAATTGGTATCATCAGCTGTTTGGAAAATAAACTACATAGTGAACTTTTATTCGTCTTGCTAGCCTGATTTTTTTTCCCCAAGAGCTTTTCTGATACTGAAGGTTTCGTAGATTCATTTGAAAAATATTTTTTGGTAAATTTAATAAATTAAGAATAGCTTGTCTGTAGGAATCGGAAGAAAGGTATATCTTATTTACTACTGTAATGACAAAATTTCTTCTTTGGTCCTGTCAAAGCTATCTATCTATCTATCTATCTATCTATCTATCTATCTATCTATCTATCTGTCTGTCTGTCTGTCTGTCTGTCTGTCTGTCTGTCTGTCTGTC
>NC_068981.1:90662081-90665845 GCF_001194135.2 Octopus bimaculoides
TGCCTGCCTGCCTGCCTGTCTACCTGTCTACCTGTCTGCTTGTCTGTCTGTCTGTCTGTCTGTCCGTCCGTTTCTCTCTCTCTCTCTCTCTCTCTCTCTCTCTCTCTCTTTATGTCTTTACCAGTGCATAAGGCGCACCATATTTGCTGTTGTATAAGACGCACTCTCGCATAAAACAAACCCCTACATATTTTTTCCACAAAAAAAGTAAATATTGTTAAAAAAAAACAACAAATATCATATGTTTAATCATACACTCACACACTCGGTATCTCATCCGTTGTATGGTTGCATTAGATGCATTAAATGCATTGCAATTTTCTGTTACATTTAAGAATCATAAAAAAACGTGTCTTATGCACTAGAATAGACGGCGTGCGTGTGTGTATGTATGTGTATGCGTGTATTACATTCTTATGTATATGTATGTATTACGCTCATATGTGAATATGTGTACACACACATCCGCATAGATACACCTTAAGTACTAACTTTTAAATCCTCTTCGTTAATAAGATCATATTATCATTGTGAATACTGTAGTTGACTGTTTTACGAGCAAATTTGTACTCTTTTTTTAAGTACCCTTTCACCTTCCCTTGCTTTCTAAAACCTTTATCACTTTCTTGCACCCCAGTACTCCTCTTGAGGCCCCAAACATCCCCAAGGGAAAGTTAACGCCCACTTTTGGAATAATTTGTTTAAAAAATAAAATGATTTAGAGACACCATTTTCTCGAAAAACAATGGTTAATTTACTGCTAGCATTTAATTTTAGGAACCTTAAAGAGTTGATACAATATCTTCAGATTCAAATGATAAAACTCCGAGGCTGCTTCAAATACAGTTGTTTGACCTACAAGAAATAGCAGCCAAATTTGTCAAAGAACAGCTTACCGTCTTGAAAATGAAGGATGTATCGGACAATGTTGTCATAAATGTACAGAAAGAGATGGTCACAACTAGAAAGCCTTTTATTTTAGGTCTTTTCAATCGTGGCTCTAAACCACTACAGCAACATTATTTAATTTATGAGAACTAGTTGCGTAGGCAAAGTTCGTGCCGCTCGGAGTGCACCTTGAGTTTACCTTTCTACCTTCCTCACAACTATGAAAAACTCTACATATAGTACGCATCAAAAGTGCCCTTTTACGCAAAAGAAAGCAATACTGTTCAGGAAAGACCGCAACCCTTTAGCTACGCTATTCACAAAATAGCAGAGAAAATTTCACAAGTAGAAACACAGTGAATGGCTTTCTTACGGGTTCGAATATCCCCAAGCATATTTGAAGTGATAATAACCTTGTATTTATACACATCACTGCTTAGCGTTGCCACACTGTAATTATAATTTTGCTTAATATTTGTTAATCACATTCATTATTGGTAATTTTTGACGGCAGCATGCTGGCAGAATCGTTCGTAAGTCAGACAAAATGTCTGACGACACCTCTTCCGGCTGTACGTCCTGACTTCGTATTTTGCTGAGATCGACTTTGCCTTTCATGAGCACTGGGGGAAATGTAATCGACTAACCACCTCTTCAGAAATATTTCTGGCCTTGGTTAGGAAACTTCTGAATAATTTCGTTTTGTTCATAAAATCTTTGAAATTCGTTTTTTTCTTTTCTTTTTTTTTCTTCAAATTTTAACGCTTTTTTTATCTTCACATTGGCATAGTAAATAAATAAGCAATGAGATGTAGGTGCCAATTTTACGCTCTAATTCATCAATTCATAATTCATATGAAATTGTTCACAAAGTTCAAAACTTGTTAGGGCATGATAGTTGTATTACTAGAGATAATTCGTTCTCGTTACGCTTTGTCTGTCTATCTATCTGTCTGTCGGTCTGTCTATCTATCTATGCGTTTACACATACATAGATACATACATACATACTTACATAACACACACACACACACACACACACACACACACACACACACACACACACACACACACACACACACACACACACACACACACACACACACACACACACATTTATATATACATATAGTGTCTGTCTATCGGCATTATATTCCATTTGTACATACATAAATCTGTCAATATTTAAATGTTACAATACTAATCTGACGCCTCTTAGCGCGTATACCTCACACACGCACATCATACACACACATATGCATACTTACACTCACGTCTATTAACATACTTTTATACAATGTGTATTTGCACACTTAGATGTGAATATAATACACTACAAGTATTGCTGTGTGATTAAGAAGTTCGCTTAGCAACCATGTGGTTTTCGGTTCAGTCACAGCGTGCAGCACCTCGGACAAGTGCCTTTTACTATAACCCTAGGCCGAGCAAGGTGAAGGCGCGTGGCTTGGTGGTTACGATTGTAAGGTCCTGAGTTCGATTCCCGGCAACGCATTGTGTCCTTGAGCAAGACACTTTATTTAACATTGCTCCAGTCCACTCAGTTGGCAAAAATGAGGAGTACCTGTATTTCAAAGGGCCGGCCTTGTCACGCTATGTGTCACGCTGAGTCTCCCCGAGAACTACGTTAGGGGTACACGTGTCTGTAGATTGCTCAGTCACTTGCACTTGCACGTTAATTTCACGAGCAGGCTGTTCCGTTGATCGTATCAGCTGGGACCCTCGTCGTCGTAACCGACGGAGTGCTCCTTTAGGCCGAGCAATGCTTCGTGAGTGAATTTAGTAAGCGGAAAGAGTATGAAGGCCCGTCGTATACACACAAACACACACATACATGCGCGCGTACACACACACAGGTACGTACGTATGTATGTATGTATGTATGTATATATATGCATGCATATATATATATATATATATATATATATATATATATATATATATATGTATGTATGTATGTGTATACAGGCTGGGTGAAAAGTAAGTAGGCATTAAAAATTGGTAATAAAATCCATACTCCTTTTACAAATTTATTGAAACAAATGATAAATATTCTTTATTACATGGGAAAATGAAAGTGAATTTTCATATTTCAACGTAAGCACCGGTGGTGTCAACCAATTTCCTCAAACAACCAGGGATGCTACGAACAACCTTCTGAAAGACGTCGTCTGTGATATCATTGAGAACCTCCCGAATCCGTGTCTCCAAGTCCTCCAGTGTGTGCGGTTTTGTCTTGTACATCTCTTTTGTGTAACTCCGCAGATAAATATCACATGGAGTGAGATCTAGACTTCTTGGAGTTCTGGACTTCTGGATTTCTGCGGTCACAGTCTTCAGATTTTAGCTCCTGCACGTAATGGGTTTCCATGGACGAAAATGCAATTCTTTTTGCAACACTGTACGTATTGTGTGTCTTGTTAGAACACTTTCGCGAGCTGCTTGACATGTTGATTTTTGCAGGTTACGATTAAACATTTCCTGCACTGTTTCTACGTTCTCCGCTGATCAGGATGTGGTTGGACAGCCACTTCTTGCATCGTTCACAGAAGCCCTGGTCATCAGCTTCGCATGACAAGTTTTTATTGTCTCCGGACGAAGTGTTGCGTACTTATCTTTCCATGCACGCCACCATCTCTGAACCAAAACAACAGAATTCCACACTTCATAGCGTGCTGTTATCCTAGTTCACTTCTGAACAGTCAAGCGACCGGCCATCTGGAAAATAAAAAATAAGAAATAGGACAATAAGAAAAATCAAAAAAAATCCCCATTAGTGTTGTCTGCTAACAAAATGTTTTCGTCATGGCTTCAGTGATACTAAAAATTTTATAAGCAATTTCTGATACTTAGTTACT
>NC_068981.1:90666973-90669473 GCF_001194135.2 Octopus bimaculoides
ATAAATATATATATATATATAAATATAGCCGTCTAAAAACCCATAAGTCACGAAAAAATGCACTCTTATATTTGTCAGTAGAGTGGGTATATTAATCGAAGGGTGCAGTACTATATATCCATCACGGCCAATTTTACCGATCGGTTTTACATAAGGGTTTCAACGGAATGTTAGGTAACAGTCTGATTATGTAACCTTCGCTCTTCAGAGATGGCAGTTATGGAATGAAATATGTCGCCATATGGAAGGAAATAAGTTGTCATATTTCACTCCTTAACTGCCATCTCTGAAAGGCACAGGGTTACATAATCAGACTGTTACTTAACATTCCGATGAAGCCGTAGTGCGAAACAGTTCGGTAAGATCGGCCGTAATGGATATATAATACTGTACACTTTGATTAACACACACACACACACATACGCACACACACACAAAAATACACACACACAGTTATGTGTTTGGTGTTTTATTTGTTTGTCCTCCACTACTGCTTGACAACCGGTGTTGATTTGCTTACGCTCCCGTAACTTGTCGGTTCGGCAGATGAGTGCGATAGAATAAGTACCAGACTTAAAGATAAATATTGACAGCGATTTGTTCGACAAAGACTTTCAAGGCCAGCATGTCCGTAGTCCAATGACTGAAACAAGTAAATGGCAAATAACCAGACATGTACCATTGAATATTAAAGTGTCATTAACCTACTAACTAATTGACTTTTCAATGTTTTGATGTTTGATTGACCAATTTTCTCCATAAACGATCGATTAACCAAGTTTGCAGAATGTTGCATATAGCTAAACGAATCCAGATACCAGGTTCGTATCAACGAATGCTCCAAGACGATAGCTCAAACAATCAAGGAGATTAGCTGAGAAGAAAATGAGAAATTTTAAGCAAAACTATGCACCCACTCACAAACGAGGAATGTTTTCTGGCAACATCGTAGGTACGCCGAGCAAAATGCTTAGCGGCACATCGCCTGACTTTACGTTCTGAGTTCAAATTCCACTGAAGTTGACTTTCCTTTTCATCTTTTCGAGGTCGATAAAATAAGTACCAGTTGAGTACTTAACCAAGAAAAAAATATCTTTCTTAAATGGCTTAGTCAGCGGAGGCAAGGCGACGACACTGACTCTTTTCGGAATTTCCATTATTGGAGGGAGGTGGAGAAGAAGTAAGGAGAAAGTTTTCAGACTGGAGATCAACCCCGAATGTATACAACAAAATGTACTCTGCTAAAATCTACCAAGAGTTGGGTAGTTGTTAAACCAGGCGACTGATTAAATCTACCAATCAAAGCAAACACTTACTCATGAACGTTATCTACGGGAATACCAATAAAGCGTAGGTTATGAATACATAAATATACCAAGTCACATCTGAATGTATGTAATCAAGCCGTGAAATTAGGCTCCAATGCATCTGAGATCAGAAGCGATTATTTTAAAACATTGTTTTAATCCCTATCTCAAAATCAGAAGCCATTTAACAGCTTTAACAACTCCTAAGGCGGCGAGCTGGCAGAATCGTTGGCAGGCTGAACAAAACGCTTAGCAGCATTTCGCCTGTCCTTACGTTCTGAGTTCAAATTCTTCCGGGGTCGACTTTGCCTTTCATCCTTCGGGGATCGATAAAATAAGTACCGGTAGATTATTTGTTAAAATGTTAAAAAAAACTATTAAAGAATCTTCTACTGAAATTGCTTTGTATCTTTGGAAGTAGAAATAAACAAGCGAAACCTGATGAAATGTTAAATAAAAATGAAAATTGGTTGGTTTAATTCTCATCCCAGTTTGCTGAATCGTACTTCTTGGGGTTCTATTTCACAGCGGTATCTAACTACATATGGCCATGATTCTGTGTACAGGGATAGCTTACGTTAAGAAGTTCTGGCTACGCAATTCTGCACCTATAGAAATTTTGAAGTATGACGACTAATTTCGAGATTGGGATGTTATCTCCTCAATAATAGTTAACTGGGCAAATTTTAACTACATTAAAAATTTATATCACAATATATAACTCATTCCAATACAATGGTAAAAGGAAAAAATAATTAAATAAATGGTGAATAGGAAGGTGAATACCCCATCTCTCTCTTTTACCTTCTACCCATCTATCTATCTATCTATCTATCTATCTATCTATCTATCTATCTATCTATCTATCTATCTATCTATCTATCTCTCTATCTATCTATCTGTCTGTCTATCTGTGTATATACAGCCGCCAACCATACTTTCTCACAGACATATATATATATATATCAAATATTTTTTAGTAGATAACCCAGACCAACAAGTATTTGATTGTCAGGATGTTTTTATCTTATATGAAGGAATCCATTTTTTCACCATCACCTCTAAATTTCAAGATACTCAAACCTCCTAATCATGAGTGAACTTTAAGATGGCAAATTTTCTTCTGGGGCAACAAAGCACATGCAACCAGACATCAATGATTTTTACATATGTTGGGCAGCAGAGCCAGGGAA
>NC_068981.1:90676147-90677542 GCF_001194135.2 Octopus bimaculoides
ACACACACACACACACACACACACACACACACACACACACACACACACACACACATATATATATATGTATGTATGTATGTATGTATGTATGTATAACAAAAAATATGGGAAGACAAAATCACATCTTTCGTAGAATTCACCTTACAAAGCCGACAATTGTTTCTGTTGTATCAACATATTTAGATTTTGAAAATATGACTGAAATTAATATTTCCGAAAATACTTGCTAACACAGTGTTTTCAGGGTGATCCAAAATTAATTAAATTCAAAGTGAACTAAGAAAATATTTCCAATTACGAACGCATAGAAAAAGAACGTTAAGAAGAAAAGCTGTAATCTAAGAAAACTGATTTTTGTATTCAACTCTTGGTGACGTAATGTAGATAACGAAAAAATAAAGAATAAACATAAGAATTCTACGTTACGACAATTAGACACAGAGATTCTACGTCACGACAATTAGTTATCTATTTATCAAATATAGTAAAACCTTTTTTTAGAAAAAATATGCTTATTAAATAACATATGAAAAGCAATTATAATCAAGAATTAAAATATTTAAATACCTTCCTAAACTTGTGACAAAATTTCATTGTAAAATTCCCATTAAAATTTAATAAAATTAATTAGAAGAAATTGTACATTACATTTCTTCAAGGCAAAGTTCACATATAGAATTGCTAATATTGTATAATAGTGCGTAACTAATAATGAACCACTTTAAATCATACTAAATGTTCCTATCTTTTAAATCACAAATGCATTTACTAAAGAATTACCTTTTCTTCTATACTTGAACGAATGAGAATGATTATGAAATCTAGATTTCCATATTGTAGCATATGTAATAATACTTACGATCCCGGTTTATTACCTAGCACTGATAGACTATATTTTCCTTAAACACTGTTTTTCTAAAGGGCAGACAGTTTTGTTTTTACAGTTACACAGGCATTTATTCACTTGCATATATATTGTCTAATGATCTGAATTTCTCGAAATTCTTCTAAGTGGTATTTGGAGCTACTTGTCAGCAATGAGGAATTACCTTGAATGTGTATTCTACGTGCATTTTGATTGTTTGAGATAGTTAACCACATTTGTTTAAAACTGAGTTCTTTATTGATATCTGCTTGGATTTTTAATCCCTTAAAGCAATGACTAGTATTATTACGAAACCGGTATGCTTGTAAATCTCTTTAATAACTCACAATAATGACTTTTATTACCTTTATTCCTACCTCAGTTCATCTAATTGTATATATATATATCGTTACTTTTCATAAAAAGCCTTACCTTCTTTTTGATTTTCAATGTGCATTTTCTCTTATTTTTCTGCTTACTTGCCCCTTACATTTCCACGGGTAGTTTCTATTTTGTTTTTTCAACATATT
>NC_068981.1:90679447-90682600 GCF_001194135.2 Octopus bimaculoides
CATCGGCTCTTCTCTCCATTCTCGCGAACTCATTTCACCCTTTTTGGATAGACTTGTGACTGGTGACGAAAAATGGATCTTCTATCGAAATGTTAAACGTCGTTAACAGTGGCTTGGTAAAAGGGAAAAGCTCAACCACAACCGAGAAGGGAACTTCATGGGAAAAAGTTTCTTCTCTCTATCTGGTGGGATTGCAAAGGAGTAATTCACTTTGAAATGTTACCACCTAATGCAACAATCAATGTTCAAGTCTACTGTCAGCAATTAGAGCGTCTGAACCAAACTTTGAAAAAAAAAAGGAAACACTTTAGTGAATCGAAAAGGAGTGATGCTTCATTAGGACAATACACGACTCCACACTGCAAAGATCGAACCACTAAGTTACAGGGACGTAAACATACCAGCATCGGTTGTCTTATATATATATATATATGTATATATATATATATATACATACGTACATACATGCACATGAAACACACACACACACACCTATGAATGATAACGATGGTGATATATCACATATGCATCTATATCATATATATTTTAAAGGCGAATTGGTAAATGAGTGAAGTAGGACGTTCATTACTTTTATCAAGATATGCCGAGCAGTTACAACCGGATATTGAAAACAGGTCACAATCCAATATGTGAGAAGAGAAACATGCGCGTGCATATGCACACACACACACAAAGAGAAAGAGAGAGCGATGAGTAAGAGGTGAGAGAGAGAGAGAGAGATGAGGAGGAGAGAGAGATGAGGAGAGAGAGGGAGAAAGAGAGAGAGAGAGAGAAAACAGAAGACCTTTCGAAAACATGATTTATTCAAGGATTTGTTGCAATAGTTTGTAATAATTGCAGCAAAATATTCGTTATGCGTCATTGCAACTCCTATCCACTGCTGACCACCCATTTGATATATAAACACCGAGATTATTATTATTATTATTATTATTATTATTATTATTATTATTATTATTATTATTATTATTAGTAGTAGTAGTAGTAGTATTAGTAGTAGTCGAAGTAACAGCAGTAGTAATAGTAGTAGTTGTGCTATTTTTTTCTGTCATTGAATAATTATTTCCAGTTAGCCTTTTAACATTGCCATACATTAAATATGTAAACATGTAAACATAATTATTAGAAATATTGCCTTTCTGAATCTCTCAGAGAGACTTATACAGTAGCAGCACGATAAAGACACTCAAAGGCTACCTACTTTAGTCTAAAAGAGTGTAGCGCAGGTTTATCGGAAGTTTTATTGTCGATAAAGAGAACAACACAATCAGTGCTGATTATAAACTCCCGATAGCAGAGAGACAAGGTTATTATGAGGATAGGTAAAAATAAAAAGAAGACAGATTAATGTGTATACATACATATAGTTGCAGTAAAAACACATGCCTTTGTGCAATGTGCGCCCTCTTGACTCACAGTTATGTCCTTCCTTCATGAATCATGTTTAACGTTTACTAAACCCTTCAAACCACCATTCTTCATACAGATGGTTCTGTAAGCAATTCCTTAGCAAGTACATGCCTTCTGCACCACATTGCACGGACCCACTCAAACATACACATATACACATACATTGCAGTATCTAACTAATTCTGTTCACTGTCCTGCATTTTAACTGCCATATTTGGCAGATTAAGGCAGCGAGCTAGCAGAATCGTTAGCACGCCGGGCAAAATGCTTACGTTCTCAGTTCAAATTCTGCCGCAGTCGATTTTGCCATTCATCCTTTCGGAGTCGATAAAATAAGTACCAGTTGAGCACTGGGGTTGATGTAATCGACTTACCCCTCACTCGAAATTGCTGTGCCAAAATTTAAAACCACCCTATTAGACTTATCAAGGTGAGGGGTGCTGGCAGAATTGCTAAAGCGTCGTACAAAATGCTTAGCAGCATTTCTCCCGGATATTTGACCTTTTGAGTTCAAGCCTCACTGAGGTCAACTTTGCCCAACATCCTTTCAGGGTCGATAAAATAAAGTACCATTTAAATACAGGGGTTGGTGGTATCAACTAACCCCTTCCCCTAAAATAACAGACCTTGTGCCTATATTAGAAGTAGATTAGTCTAATCCAACAACAGTTACTCCGCATAGGGATCTCTCTTCATTTCCTAGGTTCCTTGATCTGGGCAGTGGCACACCTTCATGTATGTACATCTTTTTAAAAGCAATCATTATTTTTTTTCGTTTTAATCCTGAATTTCACACCGTCGTTATTCAAACAATTGTGCGCGCGCGCACGTAGGTGTCTGTGTGCGTGTATGCACACACACATACGCACATGTATGTATGTATGTATGTATGTATGTATGTATGTATGTACGTATGTATGTACGTATGTATGTATGCATGCATGTTTGCATGTATATATGTCTCTTCTGTGTGGAGGCGCAATGGCCCAGTGGTTAGGGCAGCGGACTCGCGGTCGTAGGATCGCGGTTTCGATTCCCAGACCGGGCATTGTGAGTGTTTATTGAGCGAAAACACCTAAAGTTCCACGAGGCTCCGGCAGGAGATGGTGGCGAACCCTGCTGTACTCTTTCACCACAACTTTCTCTCACTCTTACTTCCTGTTTCTGTTGTGCCTGTAATTCAAAGGGTCAGCCTTGTCACACTCTGTGTCACGCTGAATCTCCCCGAGAACTACGTTCAGGGTACACGTGTCTGTGGAGTGCTCAGCCACTTGCACGTTAATTTCACGAGCAGGCTGTTCCGTTGATCGGATCGACTGGAACCCTCGATGTCGTAACCGACGGAGTGCTAACCATGTCACTTCTGTATTTAATCATTGAAATTCTTTCTCTGAAGAAGGAGCTGGTTTCTAAGAAAGCTACAAAACCCCATCGCTGGAATATAGATAACGAAAACAATATCACATTTTTTGAAACCTGAGAAAAGTCTTTGATAGCTTTACGCTTCCGCTTACAGATTGTATTTATAACGTGCGAATCAGTTGGTTGATTTCTTTTTCTGAAAATCCAAGCTTATCCAAACTGGCAGGCATTTACTTACAAGACCAAGTGCTCCAATTATGTATGTATGTATGTATGTATGTATGTATGTATGTATGTATGTATGTATGTATGTATGTATATATAAATGTATGTATGTATGGATGTATATATATATATATA
>NC_068981.1:90683209-90684552 GCF_001194135.2 Octopus bimaculoides
ATCTCTGAAAGGTACAGGGTTACATAATCAGACTGTTACTTAACATTCCGATGAAGCCGTAGTGCGAAACAGTTCGGCCATATCTTCTTTTTCCCTCCCCTCTCAAATTCCAAATTTATCCCTTTCTCTTTTTTGAAGTTTTTATATGAAAATTTTGTTTACACATTAAAAATTTGGTTTTGCCAATTCTCCACTTTCCAAAAGTTAGCTACGCTACTGTGTTATAGAAAAAAAAATTACTATATGATTGACTTTATATCTACTGCAGACAGTCTCAATTTACCGTCACCACCGTTAAACCGCACAGTTGTCATGATCCCGTTGGTAGTGGTATAACGAGGGTGGATTGTGTGTGTGTGTCACGTATAGTCCTTACCTTCGAAACGCGGAGTAGATAAAACAGGGGACAACTGATGAAGGGAATGTTCTTTATGTTGCATGTCTCGTTTCTCTGTTTGTTTTTTCGTTGTTCGAAAAAAGTTCGCTTTCTGTTTTTGCTTTTTATGTTTTCGTTTCTCACTGTGTCTACGTTTTCTTGATGTCCTGTACCCATATATGCATATATATGTACATATATATGTAGGTATGTATATATATATGTATATATTCATATATTATTTATATGATTATATGATCGAACGCCGTGCATCCTTTTCTAAGTAAGTTTTATCTTAATAATTACGACGCACACTCTTATTCTGTCTCTTCTCTGTCTATCTGCCTCTCTTGTTCTTCTTCCTTTCTGTTTTACTCTTCCACCCTTTCCCTATTCTTCTTTTCTCCCCTTCACCGTTCCCCCTCTCTCTCTCTCTCACTCTTCCTCCTTGACTCTCTCGTTGCTCACACTTGACGAAAGCCATCCATCTTTCTTTCTTCCACTTCCTTCCTTCCTAAAGGCAAGACGTGCTTTTATTTGTCTCTTCTCAAAGCTCGTTTTTCTAGCGTTCATAACTTCACATCGTCTTGGCTTAACAGCCCTCACTGTTTGTTTTTACTGTTTTGTTCTCACTGTCCTGTTTTTGTTACTACTTTCACCTTCCGCAAAAAATCCCAAATTTTATTTAATTTGCTTTGTGGGAAGGACTGTTTTAACGAAGTCACGTATTGTCCTTATCTTCGAAATGCGGAGTAGATAAAACAGGGGACAACTGATGAAGGGAATGTTCTTTATGCTGCATGTCTCGTTTCTCTGTTTTTTTCGTTGTTCGGAAAAAGTTCGTCTTCTATGTTTTTTTTTCGTTTCTCATTGTGTCTACGTTTTTTTATGTCCTGTACCCATATATGCATGTATATATACATATATATGTAGGTATGTACATATATGTATGTATATATGCATATAT
>NC_068981.1:90684659-90686264 GCF_001194135.2 Octopus bimaculoides
AATTTGTGGAATATGTTTTTTCTGCTTGTTCTGTTGCTGAATGAAATTATTTACAAAATATTCAGCATTCCGAATTTAGGCCGGAAAAATTACTAATACAACCAATTTCAGATTCGCCTTATCCAGTTAAATCTAAGACACCAAATCTAAAAATGCAGTTTTTTTTATTGGGGAAGACCATTAAAAAAAAAAGAAAAATTCATTAAAATACATATTCCGCCTAATTTCCTCAGTTTCTAGAAAGAGATAATGGGCGTCTGACATACAAAAAGTTAATTTGACCATACTACTCACGGCGTTACAAACTACTAAGTATGTAATGTTCGCCTCAGGAAGACACTTAACTTAAGAGGGCTAAATTGCTGATTATAGGAATTTATGTCGAGCATATATAACTGAAAGTATACGGAAAAAACAAAAGACAAAACATTTAAACAGTCAACCTGAAGTGCGTGTAATATGTAGACTAGCTGCCGGTCGTGAACTGAGCAAATCTAAATTGTATACCATCACCACAATTAAAATATGTAGCGCAGCTTAGCTGTGTATGTGAGAGTCTTTCTGACCTCTTAACGTTGCCTTAAATATGCACGTTCATTCTTAAGAATCTATATAATAATCTGCTTGTTCGTTCGTCCGTTAGACGTTAGTTAGTTCGAGAGGTGGAGTGAGTGAGAAGTAAAGTAAAAGTATATGTGTGTGTGTGAGAGAGAGAGAGAGAGAGGGGGTAAAGAAAGAAGAGAGGAAAAAGTAGAGAAAGGTGATTAATATTAATACACTTAGGTCAAATAGCCACGTGGGCAGCTGAAAGTAGAAGTGAAGAACGAGAGAAAAAGTGGGAGAGAGACGTGTTAACGACGTGCGGTGGGGTGCGGAAGGAATACTTATTACGTGGTTAAAAAGTTAGCTAAAGACAGGGAGAGATAGATAGGGTATGCTGTTTTCTGCAAGTGCCCCACCCTTATTGCAGTCCCTATTTGTTCCACGTACTTCTCGAGATTTTTGCTCACTGGTCCCAGTGCTCCGACAATTATTGGTACTACTGCTACCTTTTTCATCAACCACAATTGCTTAACTTCCCAAGCTAACCTGTCATATCTCTCGACTTTTCTTTCTTCCTTATGGCATACCTTGTTGTCAGCTGGATATGCTATATCTATGATCCAGCATAGTCTGTTTTCTTTCTCAATTAAGACTATGTCCAGCTTCCTATTCTCTATCTCACGGTCGCACTGAATCATTAAATCCCATAGGATCTTTGCATTTCTATTTTCGACGATGCCTTCAGGTTTGTGGTCGTACCAATTTTTTGCTCTGTCAAATCCATACTTGCTGCAAAGTGTCCAATGGACAAGCCTGGCTATATTGTCATGGCGTCTCTTATATTCCTTCTGGGCTAGGAGCGTACATTGGCTGGTAATTATTATTATTATTATTATTATTATTATTATTATTATTATTATTATTATTCAGTAGTTTTATTTTTATAACGTGCTTTCACTTCACTACCGAGCGCAGCTCTGTGCGCCTTGGGTATGTGCTGTGGGTTGCTGTGGTGCTCTTATGTTTACTGTATTGAAAGTGTTTTGCGTAGAATGTGTGCAG
>NC_068981.1:90687664-90689561 GCF_001194135.2 Octopus bimaculoides
GAACCTGTCTGGAGAAGTCACTGCATGCCATGAAAACTCCAAAGTAACAGGCCAGTGGATCAGCCAAAATGTACTCCGTCTATCTATCTATCTATCTATCTATCTATCTATCTATCTATCTATCTATCTATCTATCTGCCTGTCTGTCTGTCTGTCTGTCTGTCCATCTATCTGTTTGTCTGTCTGTCTATGTGTGTATGCGTGCGCACGTCAGTGTATAAATATGTATGTGTGTATGAGTGTGTGTGTATACGTGTGCATGTGTATGTGTAAAGAGGAAAGCCACGTCGGTGCTTGAGTTTTCTTATTTCCATTTAATATCATTATGTATAGCATGGAATAATGTCGTTCCCAAGTCCATTTATGTTTCAAGATCACTTTAGTATCATCATATGAATGGAACGACAATAACATTGATATATCGTTCGTGCGCTTTGCATTAGGTCAGATCCGAAAAGATCATGGGAAAACTGTTATCTATAGAATACTAAAATTAAAATTCGGTTTGCCTGCATATATGTTTCTTAATTGTTGACTAAATATGAATTGTCGCATTAAAATGTTTAGATCTATGTTATCTTATACAAAAGTCCTTGTGCTCAAAAAAAAAAAAAAAAAAATAGAGTGAATGTGACTCCGAGAAGTTTCAAAACCGAAAAGAGTTTGTTTATAGCAATTGAGACCAGTTCCAAATGAGAGGGATAATCCTAAGAATGAATTGAATCAAGTTGGCATGTCTTTAAGGAAAAGAACAAGCTTCTTGCTTAGAGATAAGTCAGTAATGGTCACATGACTTTGACTTCATAGACATCGTCAGCACGTTAATTGTCTAACCTTATCTCCAGAAGCCATGAAGTGTGAGAACTCTCGGTATGTTGTTAAACCATTTATATCTTGAATTCTTCTACACATGTTTCGACGGGTGCACTCCAGAATGGCTGACAGGATAAATTATGGTCAGAAATGCATCAATCTCATCAGGAAAGATATAAATAACAAACTCATCAAACAAACATGGAATCAGCAGACTTAAAAACGCCGTTTACCAATGCAAGGTTACCTCTGATAACAAAGAATATTTTAATATTGGATTATCCTCAACATTTTTGAAATCCCGTGTATATACATATATATATGCATATATACATACATATATGTACATACTTATATATACATGTATATACATATGCATATATGGGTACAGGATGTCATAAAACGTAAACAACATGAAATATGAAAACAACATGAAATATGAAAACAACATGAAATATGAAAACAACATGAAATACGCAAACATGGAATACGAACTTTTTTGAGAACAACAAAAGAAACAAATGGAAAACAAAATAAGTAAAATAAAGAACGACCCTTCATCAGTTGTCGGCTATTTTATCTACTCCACATTTCGAGCAATTACGACAAGATGTGTCTTCAAGAAAACAGTTGCTCCTGTAAAGCAAAATAAAATTTTGGATTTGCAGAGAGCCTAAGTCGGTAACCAAAATAGGATAGTGAAAACAAACAGTAAGGGCTGCTAAGCCATAACGAGGTGATGTGGCGAACGCTGGAGGAACAAGCTTTGACAAGAGAAAAGATAGGAAAGGATACAGACACGAATGCGTGTGATCTGTGTGGCAGATCGAAAGGAAAGAAAGAAGTTATGAAAAGAAAGATGGCTGATGGTCACGCGTGAGCAGCGAGAAAGTACAGGAGGAAGAATGAGAAAGAGAGAGGGACAGAGAGAGAACGGTGAAGGGGAGAGGAAAAGAATTAGAGAAAAAAAAAGAAGAGGAAACGAAAGTGGGGGGAGAGAATAGTACAGAGAGTCGCTTCAAAATTATCAAGATAAGCATACTTGGAAATGGATGCGTGGCGTTCAATCATATAATAATATAAA
>NC_068981.1:90689721-90690187 GCF_001194135.2 Octopus bimaculoides
TATATATATACATACATGTACATATTTACATATACATGAATATACATATGGATATATGGGTGCAGGACGTCATAAAACGTAAACAATATGAAATACGTAATACGAAAACATGGGATACGAACTTTTTTTGCGAACAACGAAAGAAACAAATGGAAAACAAGACAAGTAACATAAAGAACGGCCCTTCATCAGTTGTCAGCTGATTTATCTACTCCACATTTTGAGCAATTACGACAAGGTGTGTCCTCGAGAAAACAGTGGATCCCGCAAAGAAAAATATAATTTTGGATTTGCGGAGGGTCAAAGTTGGTAACAAAAACAAGTTGCTCAGACGTGAGCATCAGCCATCTTTCTTTTCCTAACTTGAGTTTCTTTCTTTCTTTTTGATCTGTCACACAGATTACACGCATTCTTGCCTGTCTCCTCTCCTATCATTTCTCCTGACAAAGCTTGTTTATTCAGCTTT
>NC_068981.1:90691281-90692122 GCF_001194135.2 Octopus bimaculoides
ATATATATATATATATATATAAAACAAATAATAAATGAGTATATGCATACCTACGTCTACCTGTATATATAGGTGCATATCTGGGTACAGGACATTGCAAACAAAGCGTAGACAAGAAAATAATAATAACCAGAGTACAGAAAACACACAAGCCACATAGAGAACATTTTCCTTCATCAGCTACCACCATTTTAACACCGGCGTTTCGAAAAGTTGGGCAGGACGCATCGTTAAAATGGCTCTTCCCATGGACCGCAAATTAAATTTGTATACACAAATTAAACCTGTGCCATGGAGGAATGTAGTGGCGGACAAAAAACAAGATAGAAAAATAAACGGAAAAGGCTAAGCGGCCAGACTTGAAAAATTATGTGTATATGAACGCTGTGAGGCACGAACTGAAAGGCGGGACGAAGTAAGTTCGTGTGTTTGTTCGGCGGTAGCCAAGGAAGAAAAGGATTAGTGACCGGAAGCATGTGAACAATTTTAATAATGCAATATAATTTTTAACGGCGGTGCATCAGCATGGCCGCAGCTCTGAGCTGAAACTATTGAAAATATATATATATATATATATGTATATATTTATGTGTATGTGTTTGTGTCTGAGTTGGTCCGCCCCCTCCCCATCAGTTAACAACTGATGTTCGCGCGTTTACGTCCCCGTAACTTAGTGGTTCGGCAAAATTGTCCGATAGAATAAGTAATAGGCTTACGAAGAATAAGTCCTGGGGTCGATTTCTTTGACTAAACCCTTTAAGGTGGTGCTCCAGCTGAGGCCGCAGTCAAATGATTGAAACAAGTAAAAGAATAACTGAATATATGTATATATATATATATA
>NC_068981.1:90692899-90694899 GCF_001194135.2 Octopus bimaculoides
TATATATATATATATATATATATATATATATATATATATATGAGAGAGAGAGAGAAAGAGAGACAGAGTAAGTGAGAGGGAGAAAGAAATACGTATATAAAACGCACATACACATGAATATATGAACAAATATATTTATATACATATGTACACATACATGTGTATATGCATTATATTAGCGCGCGCGCGTGTGTGTGTCTACGTCTATGTCTCTGATTGTGTGTATGCATTTGTTTCGATCTCGGTGCATTCGTGAATGCCTGGGCAATTGTATAAAAGAAAATGTCTACACAAAAAATAATAATACTCGTCCATAAATTCACACCTATATATTCACTCATAAACTTGTGTGCGGGGGTGTGTGAGGCAATTTTTTTCGTTTGAAATGTAACCAAGTGGAACTAGTTTATGAGGTCATTTAAGATATCCAATTATTGTTATTATTTTTGTGGTTTGCGGAGAATGTTAGCCTTCGGTGAGCATAACATGTGTGCAGTTTTGACTTTGTTGGATAAATTTCAGTTGACTAATAAATGGATCTTCGTCGGTTTTCGACGACTAGTATTCAGCTGTTCGGTCAACTGAACCAGTTCATTAATTTAACGTGCAAGTCGTTGAGTATTACACCAATACATGTATCCTTTACGCAAAATGGCAATCTGTGTACCATACTTAAAGCAGATACATCATTGAAAGCCGTCTAAACTGCAGTATTCGTTCCGAGAAAGTATTTCGGCGATCTTACGGTACGAGTCCTAAATATCAGCCTTTTCCGTAAAAAGTGTCTTCGGCGATCTTTACCAAAGATCGCCCTATTCCGTAACACCCGCACGATCTTCACTACGGTATTAGGGTTAGGGTTTTAGTGTCAGGGTTAGGGTTAGTGTTTAGGGTTAGGGTTAGGGACGGAATTCCCTAACCCTAACCCTTAGGGAATTCCGTCCCTAACCCTAACCGTAAACCCTTCAAAAGAAATCGCGCTCTCTGTATCTCTTTCGCTTTTATGACGTTGTTTCCCTGTTTCTCTGCAACACTTTTTACAGAAAAGGCCGATCTTTGGTAAAGATCGCCGAAGACACTTTTTACGGAAAAGGCCGATATTTAGGACTCGTACCGTAAGATCGCCAGTATTTCTTATAGTATTAAAAAACACAGAAATATTATCAGTAGCAGAGGAAAATCGACCAACAGAGATGGTTTACTGTTTTATTGTGTCAGTGGTGGCTGATTTTGTCTTAGCATAGAAATGCCAATGGATATTTGTTACTTGACGAAGCGAAAAGAGGCAGAAAGACGTATGATTATCATCTACTTCTGATATATTTATGTTCTTCTTTCATACTATACATCCATAAGAGATGTTTCTTTGAGACGAATACCGCTGTAGATGTTTCTGCTTTAAGTATGATACACAGATAGCTGTTTTGAACTAAACTACTTCTGTCACTAATAATGATTGTGTGTGTGTGTATGTGTGTATATATATATACAGGGTGTCCACAAAGTCTGGGTGCATGAGAATTAACACATACTTTAAGAAATTATTATTTCTTATATTTAATTGGTTATGTTATGATTTCATTTACTCCATGTACCCGCATGGGCATTAACACCTACTTTAAGAAATTATTATTTCTTATATTTAATTGTTTATGTTATGATTTTATTTACTCCAGGTGCCCAGACTTTGTGGACACCCTGTATATATAATCAAAATAAGCAACAGGATATCCAGAGGTAATACAATACGATCGTTTCAAGCAACTCCATTTAATTGAACAATGCAACCATTACATCAATTTAAATGCAGAGCAATCCTCAGCTGCATTTAAATTGATGTAATGGTTGCATTGTTCAATTAAATGGAGTTACTTGAACTGCATTACCCCTGAATGTCCTGTTGCTTATTTTGATTTTAATCACCTTATTTTAAAATTGCATGGATAATACTGTACTAAATTCTGGTGCCTAAACTTAGGTACCTAATTCATCTGAATATA
>NC_068981.1:90694909-90702026 GCF_001194135.2 Octopus bimaculoides
ATATATATATATATATATATATATGACGACCTTCTTCCAGTTTCCGTCAACCACATCTACTCACAATGCTTTGGTCGGCCCGAGGTATAGTAGAAGACACTTGCCCAGGGTGCCACGCAGTGGGACTGAACCCGGAACGATGTGGTTAGGAAGCAAGCTTTTTACCACCTGGCCACGCCTATGCAAAAAAAGATAGAGTTCCTTCACGAGTTATATAGGCTGATAAGGTCGGTTTCCCGGTTTCTGAGGCATATATATTCCCCAGTAGACGGGAGGATGGTCCGTCGCAGGAACACTCATTTTTGTCAGCTTAGTAGACTGGAGCAACATGAAAAGAAGTTCAAGAATATAATGCATCACCCTGTCCAGGAATCGAAACCACAGTCTTACAGTCATGAGTCCAACGCCCTAACCACTAAGCCCCCACTACATCTACATAAGATACTACTTTTATTTTTGACATTGTTTTGATCAGTCAGTTAATTCATCCTGAGCATTTTTATCCATCGAATGGCAGTTCTCATGGCTGAGTGGGTAAGACGTTCGCTGTAATAATCATGCGGTCTTGGTTTCGATTACGCTGCATGGCAAGTGCAATTTTCTATAGAGTCAATAAGAAGCACACCTTGTGAGTAAAAATGGCTAGTCAGAAACAGAGTGAAAATCCGTCGAATGGTTTGTACCTATAAATTTAAAGGTCAGTTGCGTATTCTTTTTTACGTTCTCCTGTTGACAGCTTTCAGCTCCTGCAACCATAATATCTTAATAAACATGCAGCTCGTGGTCTTCCTCGTTTTCTCCTTCCTCTTATCAATCACATTACTGCTTTTTGCATAATGATTTAACTGCAGATTGTTGTAGCCAGTCAGTTGTATTGTTTATTCTGTCATTATTTATGCCTTGGAATCTTCGCGGCGGTACTCTTCGTAAAATTCCTTTGTTTCCGATATATTGATGGCACAAAAATCTCGGGTGAAAAGCAGCCAATGTTTTGATGGTTTTCTTAGTATTTTTTCCATGTTACACTTCCATTTAGTGCCGCTGGTATTGTATATGTACATGATATTTTATATGTATATCTCGATATTTGTGTCTAGTGTATTCTAATATGTCACAAAAGAGAAAATGAGAAAACAAGTGGTGTTTGTAAGTATTTAAAGAATTTCAGTTGCTCATCGTCAAACGAAGGAAAATGACTTCAACTACCGAAACAGCATTGCTGAAAGCCATGTCCTGGCAAACTGGTGAGACAGCTTTTACTCCCCTGTCACTCGACGTGCTAGAAATACCGGCTACGTTCTCCTCAAACCATATCCTACCGTCTGCATTCGTTCCGAGTGCACTGTGCCTGAGAAAAACAGGATGATCTCGACTGGAATGCAGTTGATCAAACCTACATGTTCTATCAAGCAAAACATGGAACTTAAAGAACTGCATCAGTTATTTCGATTCCTTACCTCATCTGTACGAAACTTGTTAGATTTGATTCACAAAAGGTTTTTCAAAGAACATTAACGGCATATAATTTCAACTGGTAAACTAAAACGTGATATATCAATACAAGAGCATAACACTGTATTTCACTACGCTCATTGCATCTTATCACCGATATTCTTTCATATCATCTCTTTCAGCTCAACTCCAGGAACGAAGGAACTTGCAGTAGATCATATTCTTAATATGATTAAAAACAAACTTTCCTAATATAATTACAGCTCTTTCATTATCTTCCTGTTGGGATTATATTTTATATTCTCTACAACTAGTGTACTCTGGACTACACCGCATAATTGTCTCCTTGTGTTTTTTGGGGACTGGCAGTATCCATGATTCTCACAGGCCATCCGACAGACGAGTGAGATGAATGTGGTTTATGTTCATCTTACAGATATTACAAACATATGAAAACCAATATCTGCAGGAGAGGGAGAATTTCTGAGAGTTGACAGTCTGTGAAGAAAGAATCGAGTGAGTTATAGAATGGGCATCGAGAGGAGAGACGGGCTTTAATGAAGGTGGTAGGAAAAGAAACTAGGCGTAGGAACAGGGCGTTATACTGCCGAGAGTAAGAGAGGACGAGAAGAGAGAGAGAGGGGACGAGAGAAGAGAGAGGGAGAGAGAAAGGGGAAATAGAATGTTTTGGGGTTAGAGCAGAGGTTCTCAACCATTTTTAAAATTTATGGACCCCTTTGATTATTATTTTATTCTGGTGGATCCCCACAGACACTCGATGTTTTTTAAACTAGTTTTATAGAAACTTCTTTCAAAATTCCTCTTTTGTTTTACACACATTTAACTCATGTAGGTTAAACTGTAAAATGTTTGAGAAATAAACCTTGCTGCTTCTTGCAATACATACCAATACATACATCAAAAGCAAATTTTTACCAGGGGCCCTTAAAATATTACTTGTGGATCGTGGATTCCCAATTTACTATTTTGTTGCGTGGACCCCACAAAGTCTCATATGGGTCTTAAGGGGTCTGCGGTCTCTCCGGATAATAAGGCGACAAGCTGTAGCTCGTTTAGTTTAGGCCAAAATCCAATACTGGGTTACCATAGCTATAATAGACAGAAGAAGTAAAAAGTTTAACAATATTAAAAGAGTTACTGTAAACAAACAAGAGATAAGAAGAGAGAGAGATAGCTTGCTAGATAGACATATGTATGGATGGACGGATAGAGAGAGAGGAATGGATAGATAGATAGATAAAGACAGAGGAATGGATAGAAAGATATATATATATATGTAAAGAGAGAGAGAGAGTTTGTTTCAAGTGACTGACAACTGACGAGTGTTTCTTTACGCGGGCAAAAGTGAACTTCAAAATATCTACCTAGAAAAGCCCATACTTGTTGCTCATGCGTGACCATAGTCCTTAATTAACTGTTTGTAATAGCTAAAGTTTTTATGAATACTATGAAAGGCATAAAATTGCATTTACCTTTTTTGTTTTAATTATATATTTTGTTACTTATAGATACGTTTTGTTTTTACATTTCATCATGGGCTAGTGAAGCGAAAATTTTTTGCAATAAAAGTGTATGTGTGCATGTGAATGTGGTGTATGTAAATGTATATGTGCGAATGTGGACCTGTGTGTGTGAGTACATATGCGCGCGTTTGTATATGCGTATCCGTGCTACTTCTCGTATCAAGCAGTCGAGTTGCCGTCGGCGCACTTTTATTTTCTCTTCTCTCTCACTCTATAATTTGAACTGCTACTAAGCGAGTACAACTTATATCTATCACTACGTGATGTCTATATATACACATATGCATTCATACTTATCTTGAATATTTACTACTGTTCGACATTTATATTTATATCTATATTAGAAGAAAGAAAAGAGAGAAGAAAGAGACAAATTTTCTTTAAACATTTCAGTATATGTATTTTTTAGTATATTTTGCATTGGAAAACAAAAATCTATCTTTCATCACTGTGTAAACTTACCTTCATGCACTTCAACCGTACATTTTTATGCGAAAGTATACAAATTCTTCATACTTATTACTAGTTCTGTGAGGAGTTTTTATGCAAAAAAGAAGACGTAGTTATTGTTAGATATGAATATATATATTTACATGTATATATTTTCGTGAAACAAAATCATATCTTCGGTTTATTTTCATTCGAAAGTTTCATCGGATAATTTATTACTTTTTGTTTGGTTTTTGGGTTTTACTCATTTTGTAACACTGGAACTATGCCGAGACGAATGCTTGATAACGATGAAGAAATTGCTCTTCAATCCGAAATTCGGCGAGAATTAGATCGGGTAAGACGAATTATTTATTCATTAATTTATTGCAGACACACTTTTGAAATACATGTATATACCCTCGTATGTAGAGATTTACAGTTATAAACATAGATGCATGCAGGGTTAGTCGCACACCTTGGGCGGGGGCGGCGCTTGTGTGTTTATGTAAGTTTGTATATTCTTGGGAGAACCAAACATAAAAGCGGTGTCTCCTCCCGGTTCTTGATTCTCTTCCCTTTAGTAGCTAATGTTCGCGGAGAGAAGCATGAATGATACAGCCCCCCACCCAAGTTCCTTCCCTCAGTTTTATTTATTTGTGTTAGCAACCCTTTGACAGATTTCAAACAACCGACTCAATTGAAAAGAAAATGTAAAATGAAGAATGTTTGTTGATCTGTCGTAAACTTAAAAGTAACTTTTCAGGGAGCTTGAAGGGCATCGCTCGTATTAGTTTAGCTCCTGGTGGCGAACATTTCTTATATCTGAGGACAATCCTTGAATTAAATGAAATCTAAAGTTGCACCAAAGAAACATTTGTTATGTATACGGAAATAAAGTAATTACATTTATTGTGAAATGTTGTAATTATAAAAATAACAAAGTTTTAAAAATACTTTTGAGGAATCTAGGAACATTAGAATAAACATATGGACTTTCGAAACAGCTAAGTACACTATATAATCAGCAATTTTTTAAATGCAGGATCTATACGTCTTACCGAAGGCTACAGTATTGGACCCCGACGGCCACAGCAGGCTCGGGGTCCTTGGTTTTATAGCATTTACTCGGACGCTGGACCTGCAAGAATTAGCAGCTAAATCTGTTTTAAAATGCAACCCCACCATCGTTAGCCTTTATTTTACCGATATCTTTTTTACCAACACACATTACTTCTGTAATTTTTCCCTACCAACCAATTCTAGCGATGACTATGCGTGCTTGTGTGTGTGATTTCTCGAACAATTGCTTCTGCTGTTCGATTTTACTGATTCTCTTACTTTCAAAGCTGTTGAGGAAGGGCGGAAGCCATAACCACCCATATCTGATTTCTCATGTTAACGTATCTATTTATTTATGGAAAAACTTCCTCAGAGAAAAGAAAAATAAATAAATAAAAAAATTTATTGGCGGGTACAAAAGGAAGTCTTGCCCTTTTTATCTATCTATCGTCAAATACTATACTTATTGATTATGATGTATAACTGGTCAAAATGTTACCGTTGGTCTCAAGTGAGTGTTGCACTTGGTAATATTGACGGATTTTCAGAAATGCTAACTTATTGACTAGTAAATGATGAGTTATGTATAGGCCTATATAATGCACAGAACGATGAAAACAAAGGACAAAACGAGACATGAATTCATAAAAATAACAGAATAAGACGATAACAGAAATATAACAAGACAATATAAAAACAGGGAATGTAGATAAAACATGTTTGTGTATTGGTAAAATCGTTAGGGTGTTGGATAAAATACCGGCGGAGGTGAAGGATATGTACACCACCTGTTTTCGGCTTAACAAAACCCTAACCCTAATCACTAACTTTAAACCCTAACCCTAAACACCGGGTGTACATATTCTTTACTTTCTCCAAAATACCATGCAGTTTTTGAGTCACTCCCCTTTACGTATTAAGTTAAAATCCTGCCGAAGTCGACTTAGTCTTTAATCCTTCCGGGACGATAAAATAAAGTACTTCGTCAAGTATTGAAATCAATATAGTCGACTGTTATTTTACCGCAAAATTTTTGGCATTGTTCCCATGTAAGAAATCATTATTATTACGTGTCTAACGGCGACGAACTGGTAGAATCGTTTGTGCGTCGAGCAAAATGCTTAGCGGCATATCTACTGGCTCTTTACATTCAGAGTTCAAATTCTGCCGTTTGTCTTTGCCTTTCATCTTTTCAGGGTTGATAAAATAAGTACCCATTGAGTACTGGGGTCGATGTAATCGATAGCTCCCCCTCTTCCCAAATTTCATGCACCCTGCCATGTGTAAAAAAAATTACTATTTCGTGTCTATATCAAAGCTTTCCATTATTTCACAAATCACTTAGGGTTTGGAGTTTCGAGGAGTATTTTCTGTGAGACTGGAACGAATTTTGCCAGATTGAAAATGTGTTAGTGCACTTTGCAGAAAAATTTCTCAAAGGAGTTTCAACGAGATAGCTGGTGTTGTGACTCCCAATACATCCACATGAGAAAGCAGGTCGGTGAACAGACCAGTTAAAATAGTAAGTGGAAATAAGCTACAGGGCAAGCGGACAGCAGCAGAAATCTTCTGAGGAAGAACTCCCGTCAAGCAAGTGTTTTGGCCCTTAGTTGCTGACACTCGAATGGAGCCGGATTCACCTAAGAGTCATGACTCCTAGATGTTCTGCTGTTTTTGAAATGTCACATTTAGTGGGGATTAAACTCGGAACCATCGGGTTATCTTATTTCCCTGAATTGTGATGTATATCGGCAACATAAAACTTCAATATTATCAATTAAGTTTGTACCACATTCACAGCTTTGACATGCATTGCCCTGTCTGTCTGTCTATCTGTCTATGTCAATCAATCAATCAATCAAAAATAACATAACTGGTTATTGCACCTCTTTTTAGTATATTATCATAAGCTAACATTTGGGAAAAAACAAACAACATGAAAGATGATTCTTAATTTTGCATTGGTAATATATATTTTAGTCAAGTGGACAGTATGTACATCGTAAATTGTGAATTAAAATGTTTTCCGCCTTAGTTGTCAAGTGCATTGTATATGTGTGTTTGTGATGGAGAGGGCTAAGAATAATAATTAAAAAAAATAAAACTAGTTTAAGTACTGCACGGAAACCTATTTTTAGTGAAGGAAATGGGTTTTTAGGGACTATGGGCTCCTTAAAGTTTTTGAAGGGGAGGTTGGGTAAGAGCGGAGCTTGACACTACAAGCCAACCCCACCCACTTGAGCTGAATGTAAAGGAGGGGAATGTCGTTTCCCCTGCCTACCTCTTCCTCCTATTTTCCATCGTAACCTATTTCAGCTGTAGCCACAACTGAAGTCATTGTGTTGATATATTAATTTACAGGTAACATTAATAACAAAACATCATAACTTTTGCAAGCAGCGGGAAAAAAACAAAACAATAACAATGAGTAGCGTGTTCGCCAATTTCAGGGTAGTAATGCGTGTACTGTCTGCTACTTTATCTAGTTTTTCTGTAAACTAGTTCGTCAGATCAATTTCATAAAAAAACAAAGTTGCACGATAAGTAACAGATTGTGTTAGAAAGTAGCCGGAAATGAAACTTTTGCTAATATATATATATATATATATATATATATATATATATATATA
>NC_068981.1:90703097-90706579 GCF_001194135.2 Octopus bimaculoides
AACATCTGTATAACAAGAATCAAGGCCCTGGCATCGACGCCAAAACACAACTAGTGATAAGCTCTGCCACACTCAGCCTTTCCTCACTTTCACATACAGAACTTTTCCTATAGTGTACTAACAATCTGGTATAATTGCTCACGTGTTATTGACTCTCTTTCTATCTGCTGTAAACTCTCATACACACATGTATCACTCACATACACACTTTTCTTTGTATGACTGCCTGTCTTTGATTATGTTCTTATATGTCGCATTCACACTCACTCACAGACATACATCTTTAACGCCACAATAAATATCTCTGTTATTCATCTTATTTCGGTTGTGGTCTTTCATTACTGGTCATCTATGTTATCGGCGTATAACATATTATGTATATCATCATTTGATATAATATTTGTATGTTCGACCGTGTGACACGTTTAAATAAAAGGAGTCCTGTTTTTCCATTCGTCACCATTTCTCCTTTTATGAGTTCACACAGTTTCCCTTACAATTGGTGACCCCGACGTCGGTCTTCCCTTACAACTGGTGACCCCCGACGTTGATTCGTTCATACAGACCTTCTGATCTGTACAGCCAACGCGAGCCTGTTCACACAGTTTCCCTTACAATTGGTGACCCCCGACGTTGATTCGTTCATACAGCCATTCTGATCTGTACAGGTACAGCCAACGCGAGCCTGTTCACACAGTTTCCCTTACATATATATATATATATATATATGTATACATACATATATATAGTTTGAGTTTAATGATTGCCTGTAGGGCAGTGCAAATATACGTATTTTATGATTTAGTAGATTTAATAGCATTCTTGCTTTTTTTTTGTTACAAATTAAAATTCTAAAGGAGACATGAGCTTTAGTTAAACAGTTAAAAAAGTTAAGTTGCTTGCAGTTTCGAAAAATAGCGTGACCCGCGATTTGTAGATTAATCTGACAATCTTATTCGTGAGATAAACGTTAAATTCACCCGCCTTATCGTTTTGTATTTCCGCCCACGAGCCAATGAGGCAGCCTCTACGTGTCACTCGACCTGCTAGAAATAGTGAAAAAGAACATGTTAGATAACGTGTTCCTAAGATCCTTGCACATAAGTACAAAAAAAAAGGGTGGGGGTGATCACCGTTGGAATGGATTTTAACCCCCGAGCAAAACAATACTTTGAAGCTTATAATTCATATTAGCGTCGGCAAACGACAGCATAAATAAATTAATATTGGGCCCAGGGTCTCAGACGTAAATTTTACCAGAGTGAAAGAGATTACTTTTGAGTCCTACATCAGAAGTGAGTGTGGCTTTCGCTTTCAGACATTTATGAGGTCTCGATTTGTATCTCTAGGTTGCAAGCACCATATAGGGTGAACTCCACTGTCACTGGACTTGATTGGGCTCCTAGACAAGTGTGTTCTCAATGAACAGGGACCAACATTTTATTTATTGACAGCAGAGCATTGGGCATCAGGAAATGTGAAGTCCCCGGATAACTGTTCAGTGTTTCTGATCCTTGAATGAATCCCCTTCTTTGCTGATTAAATGAAGTTGTCACATTCGTATTTTTAAAGATGGTTGTACTTGGTGATGTAGTCAAGCTTATTCACATATGTTTGACATTCACCAGCGTCCTGTTGCGCCAACACTTGCACATGTTCTGTGTTACTTTAACCTTTACACCATAAGTAACTTCCAGCACTTATTTTTATCTTCTGTTGCTTCAGTGGGGGTGGCAAAACAGTAAAAAAAAAAAAACAAGAAACATATTCCAGTTTTTCTTCTAATCTTTTATTATCTTTTTGCATTTCTGCAAATATTTTGCTCTACAAATTTTATTCTCACTTTGTTTTGAATCACGTTGCCTTTGTTTCAATAAATTTCATGAATAATGAAGAATTTAGTAAAATCATTTTGTATTTCTTAAGGGGTGTGTGGAACATATACTAACACGAAATTTTGATAGGCTTTAATTTAGATCACTTTATGACAGAAAGTTTGTACCTTAGAGCCACTGGTAGTCTCACGTGGGTTGGTATCAAGAGTTAAACAACCTTCACTATGGTAACAAATTGATGACTTGAAGCAACAAGAGAAAGAATGAATGCAACATAATTACATGAATGAAGGAAAGTGAGTAAAATATCAAGAATTTCTAGAAGGAACTGAATACAAGAAAATGTGAACAAAGAACAGCTATTCAGTTTGGGAAATGTTCAAAGAAAGTGACATCAGAGATGATTTAGTACTTCTACAAAACAATACCTGAAGTAGCAAGATTTTTTTTATTAATAATAACCTCAATGCTTTGTGTAATGATTATAAAAAATTCTTCAACATAATAAAACAATAATTATGAAAATAAATAAATTTATGCCTCAAAAGTTGATGTAATATGGAATTTCCATGTGGAGTGTTCTGTTATTATATTAATGTTATACTATCCGACAAAAAATATCTCGACGGAAAATTACCACTTGTGAATCAGTGCTAAACAGAGTAACACTAAACAAGGTACCAACATATTGGATTTTCTTGTATATTGTTGTATCACTAACTGGGTTAGATTAGCTTTTAGCATTGATTAATATTGTGCTTTGGTATCAAATAGAATTTATTTTTAGCATCAATCTGTTAGGTATTTACATACTACTAGTGAAATTGGCTGAGTGCTTATGTGGTATTTTATCTATTTCGTTTTCACATGATTTAATTAGAGGAAGTGATGCAATATCAAGGATCTTTTTCAGACCCTCCTTATCTGGTTTTGGAGGAAAGGTATTATACTTAGACCTGAGATTGGGACCATATACTCCCGAAAGAGTAAACTCTACTAAAGGTACCCAAGGGTCAACTAGTCCCTTTAACAGGCTTCCACATAGTTTCTGTTTACTAAATTTTATTTACAATGCTTTGGTCAACTCAGGGCTAAAATGAAAACACATTTCCAAGGAACTGTGCTGCAGGACTGGACCTCAAATTATAGTGTTGCAAAGTGACTTACTTAATTGCACAGCCATGTTGGTCTCAGCTTGCTAGAAATAGTTGCTAAGTTTCCCTCAAATCATACTCTGTTGCCTTTAAGGACACATTGAATAATATAGTCCTAGGTGGACTTTGCCTGAGGAAAATATGGGATGTTTATGACTGGATGTCCTTTGTTCACTGGTTTCTTTGGTCAGGATTAATCACAAGCTAAGTATATAACCATGACACAGAGAAATGATTCTGCATTTAGTATGTGCAAGTTCAGTCAGGGATTCAGTCCTGTATGGTTTGTTGGGGGAGGGTAAATCTCATGGCATTGGTGCACCCTCTGAGATTATACATGTATATATTCCTAGGTACATACATGCATATATCCAATTATGTGTCTCTGTGGATGCATTCATATGTACATGCATTCATACATATAGTCAGACATACATTCATAATTCATACATGCATATATATATATATATATATATATATATATATATATATA
>NC_068981.1:90709391-90710808 GCF_001194135.2 Octopus bimaculoides
CTGAGTAGCCTGAATGTAGATGTACTGTCCCTAGAGATGAATCGTTGGAGAGACAACTTGCTTCTTCCACCCTCAATGAGAGCTTGTTTGCTGTCTGGCGTGGTAAGAGAGAGAATAGAAACGGGAACGCTTGGATGTTGAAATCCACGCATGCGTGGTTAAAGGTGCAGTAATGGCGACTAGGCCTTTTTGGCGCCATATGACGTCACTACAATGGCTCCCCCTTGAGTGTGGAACACGAAATTAAAAAATTTTGGAGGGACGTCTGAGGTGAGATGGCCACCAAAACCACGCAGAAAATGCGGCACAAATATATAAAGAAAAAAAACGGGTCACCACTTTAGGAAAGTGGGTTATACATCATTAGATGTACACCTGACTTTCCTATATTAAATTAGAAGTGAACGGAACACAGAACTTCAAACTGATCAACAACAACAATATTTATTTATGGTGGAAAATATACAGCTTCCAATTGTCCGGTTTCTGAGTAGCCTGAATGTAGATGTACTGTCCCTAGAGATGAATCGTTGGAGAGACAACTTGCTTCTTCCACACTCAATGAGAGCTTGTTTTAGACCGTCTTGCTTGTTCGCTGTCTGGCATGGTAAGAGAGAGAATAGAAGTGGGAACGCTTGGATGTTGAAATTCACGTATGCGTGGTTAAAGGTGCAGTAATGGCGACTATGCCTTTTTAGTGCCATATGACGTCACTACATGTTCATTGCATTGACCATGACAGAGAAAGTTGAGCAGAGAATCTGCATCAAATTTTGCCAAAAGCTTGGCGATGCCTGCTCAGAGGCGTACGTAAAGTTTTCCAAAAGTCTTTGTCTTGACACAAAGAAATTTTGTGCAACTGAAACTTGAGTACTCTTTTGGTCAGCTGAAAGCATTTTTGGCACAAACTTGGCAGACACGTGTCTCATACCTAAATCTTCAGTAATAATGGACTGAACTGAACCATAACTAACCTACAGATCCTTTGATGACTCACGGATGGTGATTCAACAATTTCTCCTCACAGCTGCATGCACATCTGCGATGTTTTTCTCAGTTCTTCTGGTTGCAGATCTCGCAGGATGCTCATCACTATCACCATTTTTTCGGCCATCTTGGAAATGTCTGAACCACCTGTACACTTGTGTGCAGTTCACACACTCCTCTCTGAGCAGCTATCATCAAGCTTTTGGATAATGGACTGAACTGTATATATATCATCATCATCATCATCATCATCGTTTAACGTCCGCTTTCCATGCTAGCATGGGTTGGACGATTTGACTGAGGACTGGTGAAACCGGATGGCAACACCAGGCTCCAGTCTGATTTGGCAGAGTTTCTACAGCTGGATGCCCTTCCTAACGCCAACCACTCAGAGAGTGTAGTGGGTGCTTTTACGTGTCACCCGCACGAA
>NC_068981.1:90710818-90714537 GCF_001194135.2 Octopus bimaculoides
GCAAGAAGAAAATGGAAGGAATCCAGAGGTAAAATTCATCAGCTGTTAGACATTATATTATGTCTATTCATTTATTTAAAACAGTTCTGATAATATATATATACATACATGTGTAAAGTACTAGTAATTTCTAGAAAAGAGAAAGAAAAGCAGTTTCTTACAGCTGTTTCTGCCAAGAGGTCACAGTACCCCACATGTTATTTCCATCTTGTCAATGTACTGTAGTGATTTGTAGGTAAAATTAGGGTAATTGGGTGTGCCTCTAGGCTTTGTCAGAGAGTTTATAAGAAAGTCTAAGAATTTCAGAGGGCTAACTTATGTATATATATATATATATACATACACACTCTCATACATACACACCCATACATACATATACATACATGCATGCATATATGCATGTACACACTTATAACAGAATCAGTTATTAGTTGGTGTAGTACAATAGTCTTATGAGAGAATGCATAAAAAGAGAATGAGAAATGATAGTATAATCAAGGTAAATAATGGAGTTTGAGAGGGGTACAGTTTTTTAGAAATGAAAAAGCACATAAAAGGAGAAATACATATATATGTATATACACGCACACATATACACATATTTCATGTGTTAGGGAGGGTGTATTCCTGCAGTCTTTCATATTTTCCTTTCATATAAATATACACATATATATAAACATACAATGTGTTTATAGTTGGAGGCCTGAGATCATAGTCACCATTAGGGGGTGAAAGTTTATATTAATAGTTTATATTACTAGTTATGATAGCAGTTGGTACTAAGGGTAGTAAAGGTAGTAAATCTCTGGGCAGTTACCAAGATACTGTATTAGCTTAACCTATTATATTAGACCTATTATATTATGAACTATTATATTATACTCACTAACCCATCCATTCATCAACTTTTTATTTATATAATTCTTAATCAAATTTAATTTAATTTAATCTAATTGAATGAAGTCTCAATATCAAATTTTACTCTCCTACCTACCCATAGTTAACCATGACTTATTTGTTTTTATGTTTTCATGCACATATATATATTTTTTATATAGATTGTTTGTTATCTGTTAACCACTAACTAGCCATAATAGTGTCATGGCCTTTCAAAAAAATTAGCTGACCAATTAGATTATGGGAATGACCACATCCCCCCTCCTTTTATGTACCTTTTCATTTCTAAAAAACTACCCTTCTCAAACTCCATTATTTACCTCGATTATGCTATTATTTCTCATTCTCTTTTTATGCATTCCCTAATAAGAATATTGTACTACAACTACTAATAACTGATTCTGTTATAAGTGTGTACATGCATATATGCATGTATATGTATGTATGTATGGGTGTGTATGCATATGAGTGTGTGTGTGTGTATGTGTATGTATATGTATATATATATATATACACAGGCATAAGTTAGCCCTCTGAACTTCTTAGACTTTCTTATAAACTCTCTGACGAAGCCTAGGGGCACACCCAAATACCCTAATTTTATCTACAGATCACTACAGTACACTGAAAATATAGAAATAACATGTGGGGTACTGTGACCTCTTGGCAGAAACAGCTGTAAGAAACTGCTCTTCTTTCTCTATTCTAGAAATTGCTAATACTTTACACATGTATATTTATATATTATCAGAACTGTTTTAAATAAATAAATAGACATAATATAATGTCTAACAGCTGATGAATACTGCCTCTGGATTCCTTCCATTTTCTTCTTGCCATATAAATTAAGAGTAAAACTACTTATTACCCTTGCTCAATTGTTATACTCAATAGTGTAATTGCCACACAATAACCAACACTTGTGTATTAATTGTGTATTCTACCAGTAGTATATTGGATAGATACTATCCCATAGTTGGTTGGATTCACAACTTCTAACTCTCTTTGAATATGCATATGTGTGTGTGTGTGTGTGTGTGTGTGTATATATATGGATATATTTATAAACTACATTTCATTGCAGTTTAAATGATTTATTTCTGTTCTTGTTACGTATGTATACTAGTATGTATTTGTTTGCAGATGTACATGTGTGTATTGATGTATGGGCGTATTTGTTTCAGTGTTTCGCTGTGTGTGTGAGAATGTATGTATATACCTATGTATCTGTATATGTGCATGTATGTTTCTATTTAGGTATGCATGTACGTGTGAGTATGTGTGCATGCATATGCATCAATAAGAATGAATGCTTTTCTAGTCGAATGTATCAGTCTTAGAAATAGCTTACAGAACAGATATTTATTAATATTCCAATGCATTAGGTTGCAACTCAATAACGTCCATTCTATTTTGGTTATATATCCTACTGTATTGGTGACTATGAAGATATGAATGAGTGCTTAATTATTCAGCTCAAACCATGAAGTCGGTTCAGTATTAATGCACCATGTATATGTATTCAGGGTGTTATTACTGCATATCCACCTATCAGTCAAGAGAAAGTATGACAGAGTTCCATGTACCATATGTTTTACTATTTGTTTAGGTGTGGCGAGCTGGCAGAATCATTAGCATGCCGGACGAAATGCTTAGCTGTATTTCGTCTGCCGTTACGTTCTGAGTTCAAATTCCGTTGAGGTCGACTTTGCCTTTCATCCTTTCGGGGTTAATTAAATAAGTACCAGTTACACACTGGGGTCGATGTCATCGACTTAATTCCTTTGTTTGTCCTTGTTTGTCCCTTCTATGTTTAGCCCCTTGTGGGCAATAAAGAATAACTATTTGTTTAGGTGCCTTCTGTATAGATGTGAGCAGACAGACACTCTTCTTGGCTCTTAAAATTTTGATCCGGCAGAACATCCAGGATGTGACAGAGGGAGAAAGAGGATTGCATCAGCACTTGCAGCATGGCTATATGGTTAAGAAGCTTGCTTCTGAACCAGATGGTCTTGTGTTCAGTTCCACTGTGTGACATCTTGGGAATCTGTCTTTTACTACTGCCATGGGCTAACCAAAACCTTGAGAGTGGAATTGGTATGGAAACTGAAAGAAGCCTCTTTTGTGTGTGTGTGATGTGTTGTGCTTGTCTCCTATCACTGCTTGACAACTAGTGCTGGCTTGTTTACATTCCTGTAACATAGCAGTTCATCAAAAGAGAATAAGTACTGGGTTGGGGTTGATTCATCTGACTAAACCCTTCAAGATGGTGTCCCAGCGTGGTCACAGTGGAAATAACTAAAACAAGTAAAAGATAAAAGGTAACAGTTTAACAAGCTGGAACAACAAGAAATGAACACAACAGGGTACTTGGTCCAGGAATTGAACCTTCAACCTTATCATCATAAGCTAAACACCTTAACCATTAAGCCACATACCTTTACATATATAATATTTCAAGTTTGGAGAAACCATCCTTGTTTTAATGTCCACTTTTCCATGATCACATGGGTTGAACAAAATTTATTGAAGTGAGTTTTTCTCTAGTCATGTACCCTTCCTGTTGCCAACCCTCATCCATTTCCCCATGACCTGTTTTCACTTCTGGTCACTTCAGCCATGTAACCACATGTACTTTCCTTGGACTTTTTCCCTTCTCTCAAGACCTTTCCTCTCCTCTTTCTGATGAAGGGCTGTGCTTGAGATGTTATACATCTACTCTTTTTTTCCCACCTTTTGCTGAGCATCAACTAAAAACATTCCGTGTGTAAGTCCTTTTGACTTTTGTTGTTTTATTTTTAATTTTCAGTTTGCCTATATAT
>NC_068981.1:90714813-90717164 GCF_001194135.2 Octopus bimaculoides
ACTACAGTTATCTTTAAAATCCGTGTTGCTTATTTTGATTTTTTGATCACTTTGCTTTTGGAATGGTTTTTGGATAATACCATACTATATTCTGGTGCCTAAACATAAGTACCATATTCAATTTTGAATCTAAATCTAAATCTTTATATAAATATATATATATATATATATATATCAGCATCATCATTTAACATGGCATTGGTTAGATGGTGTGACCAGAGCTTACAAGCTGGGGAGCTGCACCAGACTCCAGTCTGATTTGGTATAGTTTCTACAGCTGGATGCCCTTCCTAACACCAACCACTTTACAGAGTATCCTGAATGTTTCTATGTGGCACCACACAGGTACTTCTATATGGCATCAGACAGGCGATGTATATATATATATATATATATATAATTGTGTGTATATGAACACATACATGCTCATGCATTTATTTGTATAAACCTGTATATTAATATTCATATAGCTAAAGGGCAGAGAGTTGGTAGAATCATTAGCACACCGGGCAAAATGCTTCACGACATTTTGGCCAGCTGAGTTCAAATTCTGCTGAGGTCAACTTTGCTTTTCATTCTTTTGGGGTTGATAAAATGAATACCAGTTGAACACTGGGGTTGATGTAATCGACTTACAATCTCCTCCAAATTTGCTGGCATTGTGCCAAAATTTGAAACCAATATTAATATAGCTAGTTGTTTTTGTTTTATGATGGGCTTTGGTGTGTTTTCATAAGTTTGTTTACTAATATATATAACAAAGCATGTTGCCTTTGTTGATGAATATTTTCACATTGTGAGCTGGCTTTATACTAATTATGATAATTATGTGTTTGGTTACATAGCCAGAAGCAAATAGAATCAGAATAGAATTTCTTATAGCCACTGATGCTTGTATACAGCACTTTAATAATTGCACTGTTTAGAGAGATACGGTTGCTTTCTTACACACATACATGTCCACTCATATATATACACATAATCATACACACACACACATACATACATTCATACATGTACAACATGGTTATGCACACATTATGCTAACATATACACATACTATTCTTGCATATACACATACCACTCTTACATATGGACGGGGACACACACACACACACACACACACACACAATCACACACACAAAATGTGCATACAAATATAACTTGCATTCGTGAGCACATTCCTCACATACATCCACCCCCATGCTTACACACAGATGTGCATGTACAAATATATGTATATGTGTATGTGTGTATATATATACAGACACACACACACACACATATGCACACATATACACTCACATTCACACAAATATACTAACAATAATGTACAGGGTGTCCACAAAGTCTGGCTACATGGAGTAAATAAAATCATGACATAAACAATTAAATATAAGAAATAATAATTTCTTAAAATATGTGTTCATCCCCATGTGGGTACATGGAGTAAATAAAATCATAACATAAACAATTGAATATAAGAAATTATTATTTCTTAAAGTATGTGTTAATCCCCATGTACCCAGACTTTGTTGACACCCTGTAATCCATGTTAAATCTATTGATCATATCATTATGGAAATAAGAAATGGAGAGCTGTATCTTAACCAAATTCCATCCAACAGTTGGAGTACCCCTTTTAAGGAATTTAGTTAATTGTATTAATCTCTGTACTTAGTCCAGCTCTATCCCAGTTACTTCCACCCTCTCTTCTATGTAAGTAACCATGTAGCTCCTTTATAGCAAGTAACTTGTTCTGTCACAGCCCCTTCTCTGATATATTTAGCCTCTCATCCCCATGCATAAAGCTGCCTCCCTCTCTGCTGTAGCACCACTCAGTTGAAGGGATCTTAGACTTGCATGCAGTCCTGCATGCAGTCCTGCATGCAGTCCTGCATGCTGCATGGTGACTTCATTAGTGGTGTACCATGAAATATGCACCTGGTACTCTCTGTAGAATAGTTGCTGTTTAGAACAGCATCCAGCTTATAGAAACCATGCCAAAGCAAACATGATGCTAATGGTAAAAAAAGGCTCCAGCAGGAAGACCTCCATGAATTCAATCAGTATGTAAGAAACAACACAAAAATCAAATATATTCAATTCAATTCTTGAAAACGAGACTGGTAAGATCTAGAAAAGATGGGTATGGATTTAAGAACTCTACTGTTCCAAACCAACTGTGAAAAGCTAAGAAAATATGCAAAATCTAAAATAAAAAGGATCAAACTTGAATGTAGCCATGTATTTAACGAACTGGAGCCTGGTGCAGCCTTCTGGCTCGCCAGTCCTCAGCATGGAAAGCGGACATTAAACGATGACAATGATGACTATATATATATATATAT
>NC_068981.1:90717893-90718559 GCF_001194135.2 Octopus bimaculoides
ATATATATATATATAATGTGTGTGTATGTAATGTACGCAAATACAAGGTGCGTTCCAGAGATTTTGAGACTTCTTCAGGAGGGACTTTTATTAATTTCAAAAAAGTACAAAACTCCAATCACCTTCAAAGTAGGATCCCCTGACTTCAATGCACTTGTTGTAGTTCTTCAGAGGTTCTCCTTCATTTTGGGAACAAACAAGATTCATAGAGAGCAAGGTTTGGAGTGTAGGGAGTATAAGGGAGAAAAAGAGACAGTTTTGACGCCTATCTATCAAGTAGTTTGTTACCTGGATACTCGTTGCTGAACACTCAGGGAACCAACTTTCCACAAATTTTGCACTTTTTTACTCTTTTACTTGTTTCAGTCATTTGACTGCAGCCATGCTGGAGCACCGCCTTTAGTCATGCAAATCGACCCCAGGACTTATTCTTTGGAAGCCTAGTTCTTATTCTTTCAGTCTCTTTTGCCGAACTGCTAAGTTACGGGGATGTAAACACACCAGCATCAGTTGTCAAGCGATGCTGGGGGGACAAACACAGATACACAAACATATACATGCACATACATATATATATATATACGTATATACGACGGGCTTCTTTCAGTTTCCGTCTACCAAATCCACTCACAAGGCTTTGGTCTGCCCGAGGCTACAGTAGAAGAG
>NC_068981.1:90719079-90724174 GCF_001194135.2 Octopus bimaculoides
TTTCAGTCATTTTGACTGCGGCCATGCTGGAGCACTGCCTTTTAGTCAAGCAAATCAACCCCAGGACTTATTCTTTGTAAGCCTAGTACTTATTCTATTGGTTCTTTTGCTGAACTGCTAAGTTACGGGGACGTAAACACACCAGCATCGGTTTTCAAGCGATGTTGGGGGGACAAACACAGACACACACACATACACAAACATATATATATATATATATATATACATATACATATACATATATATGATTCGCTTCTTTCAGTTTCCATCTACCAAATCCACTCACAAGGCTTTGGTCTGCCCGAGGCTACAGTAGAAGAGACTTGCCCAAGGGGCCACACAGTGGGACTGAACCCGGAACCATGTGATTTGTAAGCAAGTTACTTACCACACAGCCACTCTTACGCCTATACTTACTTATGTATACACACATATCCATCCAGCTTCTGCACAATTTCTACCTACTATATCTTACAAGTTTTTGGTTGAGTTGATGCTATGATACAGAACACCAATGTGCTGTGGCTATATGGTTCAAATCGGGAATTACGTGATTGAAAAGCAAATATATTTATTACCCTATTATGCTAGACAAGATTGTTTATATAAAAGGCAAATGACAGCAGAATTATTTGTTGACACTTGAACACCTTTAACAATAAAATAAGAAATCCCTCATTATATTTGAGGCTTATGTAATTATATCTATGTATGTAACCAAAACACTATCAGCTCTTTCTCTCACTTTCTATTGCACCTTCCTCAAGTAACTCAAACCTCATACTTTCTGAAGTAATGAAAAGAAGCAGCTCATAACTTTTACCAGCCACGCCTCTGAAGGAATGAAATAAGAAGTGTAGGAGAGAAAATGAAAGAGGGAGAGAGAAGTGGGTATGTGTGTTTTCTGGTAGAAGAAGATCATATAGTTTGACTGATGTATCACCCACTGACATCGTCATTTACAATCCATCTTTCCATGCTCGCTTGGATTGGTGAAAGCTTATTCAAAGCAGATATTTTTCTGGCTTAATGCCCTTTCTGTCACCAACCTCCACGTGTTTTCAAGTAAGGTGATACTTCGCCATGGCCAGGCATGTTCTTGCAGAATAATGGAAACAAAGCACACCGATCGCCTGACAATGACACTCTTTGACAGAGAGAGAGAGAGAGAGAGAGACACACACGCACGCACGCACGCACGCGCGCGCGCGCGACAAGCTTCTTTCGGTGTCTGTTAATTAAATCCACTCACAAGACTCTGGTCATCTCAGGGCTTTAGAATGAAGACACTTTCCCAAGATGCCACATAGTATGATTGAACCCAGAACCATATGGTTGGGAAGCAAACTTCTTGCCACTCTGTATATCTGTGCCTATCCACACAGCTATGCCTCACAATATTTTCACCTATATAAGATGATACCAATAATCTGAATACTGTTTTCAGTATTCAACACTGGACCTTGAGCACAGTAACTCAACCTGCTATGTTTATAACTTGGACACTTTTCACTATAAACCTTGTTGATCAAGGCTGATCTGAGGGCTAAACAAGTTATTTCAAGCCAGTGTAGGATGTCTCTTCTACTTTGATCAAGAGACTATGCAAAATTCCCTCAAGTCATATCATAACATCATATATTTGTAAAGAGCATTTTGGACACTATGGTCTTATACATATAAAAAGATAATATATCTATGTCTGTTTGTCTCTCTGTCACTGTCTGTCTTTCTGACCATTTGCTTCCTCCACCCACTGACCTGCAGTTAAACAATAGCAGCAGCTTAGGACAATTAAAATTATTGTTTGAAATCCTTCAGCATGATTTGAACTCAGAATGTAACAGAATGTAATGAAATACAGTACTTGCCAGAAAGAGGAAGAGTCGATGTTACTAATGTTTAACCCTTTAGCATTTAAACCAGCCATATCTGGCCAAAATATTCTACCTGTTTTATCTTCAAACTGGCCAGATCCAACCTCTCACACTTGCCCTACAATATTATTCTAATCATAAACAACCAAATCATTGAAATCTCAAAGCTACAAGATAAAGCATGATTAATTCAAAACTGTGGATAAATAAGCAGTACATTTGACAGTAATCTGAATGCTAAAAGGTTAACCATGTGTTAGAAATTGTAGCAAAGGCATCATTAAAAAATAGTAAGAGATATGTATCCTTACATCCAGTAATGTAACATTAAATACTCAATATCTAAAAGAAATACAAATGCTGTTGACAGGAACAATTTTGATCATAGTCTATTCTGCCAATGCTGACCTCAGCCTAAATTACTACAGCAAATATATTTGAGATATAGAATCTTAGTAAGGAAACAAAACAGATTTATGAAAATCCTATGTCAAGATAATCTAGTAACAGACTATTTAGACTCTGTTCTGTTAAATTATGAGAATTAAGAACTTGGTAGGGTTTGGCCGGTTTTCAAAGGATTTTTGTTTTGCTATTACAATGGTTCTTTAGAAGCTGGTATAATGTCGGCATTCATGTTATTTTATTTTGTGTGTGTGTGTACACACAGACACACACACACATATGAAGGTACCAAATATTTATATTGAAATATTTATTGATGTTTGCTTAGAAACATAAACTGTGCATATATACATATATATATTGTGTGTCTGCATATAGATGTGTCTGTATATTGATGTGTGTTAGGAATGCTTATAGACATGTATCTAGTTGTACATGAATGTATGTTCTTGTTTATAAATACATGTCTGTCTGTTCATTCATTTTTCCATGCTAGCATGGGTTGGATTAACACTTAATTATTGTAGCATTATTTTAAAGTTGAATATCCTTTCTGTCACTAAAATTTACGCACTTCCTTGTTTTCAAGTAAAGGATTTTTTCTTTCTTCTTATCTTTGAAAATGAAGACGCAAGATGATTGACCTGTTAATAGAAAATGTGAACATATTTTGTTCAAATAGTTTCATGTAGTACAGAAATAAAGCAGCAGAAAGACACTTCGGTTTTACTGTTTAAGTCTGAATGATGGAGCTTCACCTATGACTTTTGCAGGCCCACTGAGACTAGTAGGGTTGATGTCATTAATTTAACATACTGTTGCAGATCAACACTTGCAGGAAAGGCTTAAGAAGAGAGATTCCAGAAGACCAAAGTTTTGAGCAGAAACAACTGGGAATAATAGTGTAAAACTGAGGGTGTTGAATGCACTAAGGGTGTTGAATACACTAAGGGTGATAAGAGGTGAAAAAAAATGAATGGTTAAAGGGTGCCTGAATGATTGAAGTATGAAATCAGCTATCTCTGAGGAACAAAAACCATTATAGAATGGGCATTGTTGGATGTGGCCTCTCCCACTTTCTTCTTCTTATACTCATTGAACTTCAAACAACCCCAGAGTTTATTGAAAGTGGAGCAGAAAGAGTTCTGTCAACACTTACTGTGATGGATCGGAAGACACTGATCCAAATAGAGAAATAGGTAGAGATCATAGGTAGAAAGATTTGATAGATCTGCATGTTAGACATAGTTAAAGACCTTTCCCTAAAGTAAGAGCCAAGTGAATGGCATAAAAAAGTAGGTTACCAGATCTGGCTCTGATGTTAATTTTGTGTGTGTCTTTTTGGTTGTGTGTGTTTTGTTGACTCTGTGTGTGTGTGTGTGTGTGTGTGTGTGTGTGTGTGTGTGTAAGTCTTGTTGGCTGTGTGTGTGTCTTGGCTGTGTGTGCATCTTGGCTGTGTGTGCGTGTGTCTTGGCTGTGTGTAGGTGTGTCTTGTTGGCTGTGTGTGCATGTCTTGTTGGCTCTGTGTGTGCATGTGTATCTTGGCTCTGTATGTGCATGTGTGTCTTGGCTGTGTGTGCGTGTGTCTTGGCTCTGTCTGTGCGTGTGTCTTGGCCCTGTCTGTACGTGTGTGTCTTGGCTCTGTGTGTGCGTGTGTGTCTTGGCTCTGTGTGTGCGTGTGTGTCTTGTTGGCTGTGTGTGAGTGTCTTGTTGGCTGTATGTGTTCTGTTGTTTGCTTTCTGTGTGTGTGTGTGTGTGTGTGTGTATTTGAGAGAGAGAAAGATAGAATGAAAGAGTGTATATATACATACCTCATTGATTTCAGTATTTGTAACTAACTATCTTTAGCATTTTGTAGCATTACTATTTAAAGTTCCCTCTGTTAGTTGCTTGCTACTCTTGACTGAACATTGCCATCCTGAGAGAGACACACATACAGCTGGACATGCACACACACACACACACACACACACACACACACACACACACACACACACACACACACACACACACACACACGCGCACGTACAGATAGAGGCAGTCATTAGCGCAATCATTCATTCATTTTGTTAGTTATTTTACATAGGTCATGTGGTGTAATTGTTTAAGTAGTCACTGGATTATATTTGTCATAAGATTAACTTATACATACATACATACATATGCACACACACATACACACAGTGAGGGAGAACAAGGGAGAGAGAAAGAGAGAGAGAGAGAGTGAGTGCTATGACTTATACAATTATTCGATAGTTGGATTTATTCATATTATTATCAATAAATTTGCTTTGCAAATAACAGAGCTTTGACATTCCAGAGACATCAGAGCTATATAGTAAATAATAGGTTAAATATTTTAAACACTTACTTATTGTGTTTTTCTTTTTCCTGTTTGAGCATTTTTTCACCCAATACAATTTGATCAATATGTTTTTATAGATAATTCATTTGTGTATCGACAGTTATTTTATTGACTGGTACGTATTTTCTGACCTCTAAAGGATGAAAACTGAAGTGGACTTACAGTGGCATTTGAATTTCAGAATGTAAAATGATAAACTAAAACGAAGTATTTTTTCCCACAATTTATTGATTCTGCTATCACATTATATTTATACACACACACACACACACGGATATAGGTACAAGCATGGCTGCATGGTTAAGAAGCTTGCTTTAAAAACAACTTGGTCCTAGGTTCAGTCCTGCTGTGTGGCATCATGGAAAAGTGTTTTCTACTAGAGCCTGGGCTGACCAAAGCCCTGTGAGTGGATTCAATAGAGCGAAATTGAAAGAAGCTTGTTGTATAT
>NC_068981.1:90724201-90734130 GCF_001194135.2 Octopus bimaculoides
TGTGTGTGTGTGTGTGTGTGTGTGTGTGTGTGTGTGTGTGTGTGTGTGTGTGTGTGTGTGTGTGTGTGTGTGTGTTGATGTCTCCCTGTCTTGCTTTTGCATGATTGTTGTGAGTGTCACTATCACACAAGTGGTGTTCTTTGTTTCCAATCTTCTGTGAAAACATGTCCATCCATGGGAAAGTATTTCCTTACTTGGAAATAGATAAGGGTTGGCATCCAGCATAGAAAATTTGCCCCAACTGTTTCTGTCTGTGCCACATAAGTGTAGAAAAGTGTATGTTAAATGATGGTGATAATGAAGATATGCCAGTATTTAGTACTTACTTGAAACATTTTTATATGCTGAGAATTTCCAAGAGTCCTCTAAGATTGTTAATTCATTTGTAGGGTAAATATGAGAATTACTTACTATTAAATCAGACTGTTTCCTTCTTTGGAAACTGTATGGCTGTGTGGGTGTGAAGTTCATCTCCCAATCACATGGTTTTGGGTTCAGTCTCACTGCATGGCACCTTGGGCAAGTGTTGTCTGCTATAGCTTCTTGACTAACCTTGTTAGTAGATTTGGTAGACAAAAAGAAGCCTGTTTGTATATGTGTATATGTCTGTGTGTGTTTGTGTTCATCCCACCACCACTACTTGATAACCAGTGCTGGTTTGTTTATGTCTTTGTTACTTAATATTTCAGAGAAAGCGGCCAATAGAATAAGTACCAGGTTTTATAAAATATTCTTGGAGTCGATCCATTTGACTATAACCTTCAGAGTGGTGTCTCAGCATGGCCTCAGTGAAATGACTGAAACAGGTATAAGGAAAGATAAAAGCTAAACCAGCCAATGACTTTCACAGATTATAGCATGCACTTTTGCAATGTGGTTGGTGTCTATTATTGTTAAAGGCCATTCAACTTTGGGAACATTTTTGGTAGATATTCTTCTAAATTTGAAATGCAAGTTCCACATGTGATAATGCACAAGGCTTGGACAATCCTCCCAAAAGACTTAATGCAACATTAGAAAGTCTACTTAACAGTTTTCTTAATTTGAAAACGAATTTCATATTAAAACTTCACTCTTCCAAATACTTGATTGTTCATCTAATGACAAATCACCAAGTAACATATATGTACTTGGAGATACATGTTTACTCTGGCATGTGTAGACCAATGACATCCGATATAGTGTTACTATTATTAAAGTGAAAGTCCAGATCGATGATACATGGCATGGGAGTTGCAAGCACATTGCATTGGCTAGCCATACTGTTTTAAAAGTCCTGTTTCTTTTAGGACAACCTTTGTGCTTTGAGTTCCCTAGGGAGGAACACACACACACACACGCACGCACACACTCTCTCTCTCTTTCTCATTATTATTATTAAGGCAGCAAGCTGGCAGAATTGTTAGCACACTGAACAAAATGCTATGTTCTGAGTTCAAATTCTACTGAGGTTGACTTTGCTTTTCATCCTTTCCAGGTCAATAAATTAAGTACCAGTATACACTGAGGTCGATGTAATCGACTAGTCCCCTCCCCACAAATTTCAGGCCTTGTGCCTATAGAAAAAAGAATTATTATTATTGTTATTATTATTTAGGTGGTGAGCTGGCAGAATCTTTAGAACATTGGGCAAAATGCCTAGGGACATTTTATCCATCTTTACATTCTGAGTTCAAATGCTGTTGGCGTTGACTTGACCTTTCATCCTTTCAGAGTTGATAAATTAAGCACTAGTGAAACACTGGGGTCAACGTTATTGACTACTCCCCTCCCCACAAATTTCAGGCCTTGTGCTTTTAGTAGAAAGGATCATTATTATTAGGTTGGTGAACTGGCTGTCATTAGCATACCATACAAAATACTTAACAGCATTTTGTTTATCTTCACATTCTGAGTTCAAATTCTACTGAGATTGACTTCGCTAAAATAAGTACTAGTTGAGAACTAAGGTCAATGTAATCAGCTTGACCCCTATTCCTAAAATTTCAGACCTTCTTCCTATAACAGAAAGGATTATTATTATTATTATTATTATTGTTCAGTAGTTTTATTTTTATAACGTGCTTTCACTTCACTACCGAGCGCAGCTCTGTGCGCCTTGGGTATGTGCTGTGGTTTGCTGTGATGCTCTTATGTTTACTGTATTGAAAGTGTTTTGCGTAGGATGTGTGCAGTGCCCAGTAGTGCAATTTTCTGTATGTTATATATATTTGTAAGTCCTGGTGTTTTTGTTATGTATTTGTCTGAATATTTTTTTATTATACCCAAGGAACCTACTATGATAGGAATTGTTTCTGTTTTTAGATTCCACATTTGAGTTACCTCTATTTCCAGATCTTTGTATTTTTTATTATTATTATTATTATTATTATTAATAAGGTGGAGAGCTGGCAGAATCATTAGCATGCTGGACAAAATGCTGCTAAGCATTTTGTCCATCTTTATGCTCTGAGTTCCAGTTGCACTGAGGTTCATTTTGTATTTCATCCTTTAAGGGTCAATAAAATAAGACAGTTGAACACTGGGCTTAAGGTAATCAACTTACCTTCTCTCCACAATTTTCAGGCCTTGTGCCAGTAGCAGAAAGAACTATTACTCTTTTACTCTTTAACTTGTTTCAGTCATTTGACTGTGGCCATGCTGGAGCACCGCCTTTAGTCGTGCAAATCGACCCTAGGACTTATTCTTTGTAAGCCTAGTACTTATTCTGTTGGTCTCTTTTGCCGAACCGCTAAGTTACGGGGACGTAAACACACCAGCATCGGTTGTCAAGCGATGTTGGGGGGACAAACACAGACACAAACATATACACACACACGCATATATACATATATATGACGAGCTTCTTTCAGTTTCCGTCTACCAAATCCACTCAGATGGCTTTGGTCGGCCCGAGGCTATAGTAGAAGACACTTGCCCAAGGTGCCACACAGTGGGACTGAACCCAGAACCATGTGGTTGCTAAGCAAGCTACTTACCACACAGCCACTCCTGCGCCTATTATTAATAAAAAACCACACAAAAACCATTTGAATTCTGAATTCTGCTTCACAGGGTTTCCTGGTCATTTTGCCATTTCTTTTGCTGGTAATATCAACATGATGGCTTAATAACTGTATGATGTAAGTGACATTTACATGAACACATGCTCTTTGTCTTTTACAAACTATGCGTGTTAATTCAAACCTTATGCTGAATAGCTAACACATCATATTGATATTACCAGCTTGAAAAATGGTGAAATAAATTTAATATTCCAGCCAGGAAATCCTGGGTGGCTGAAATTCACATGGTCTTTGTGTGGTTTATTATTAATATCTTTACTCTCTTAGCTGATTGAATGCACTACTACATGCTGAGATTCATATATGTGTACATGTGTGTGTGTGTAGAATATATAGGATGGATCTGAGGGAATAATCCCAAGGCTTAAGTGTCCTAGGAAACAATGGACGCACTTGTATGGGATTTGAATCTGGGGACAAGCAAGACATATGCATGTGTATGCATATCCATATTTATATGTCACGTTTTCTGGGGTTTCATACATCTGTTAAAAAGTCTATTTGATGAGTACTGCTATTTATATCCTCCCTGAAGAGATTGATGCACAGCTGACCATTATTCATCCTGTCGGATGTATTTTGGATGTATCCATCGGAACATGTATAGGAGATATGAAGATATGATTTAATAACATCTTGAGCATTTGTCTCCATTTTCTATTTATATCATCATATATATATACATATATATATATATATATATATATATATATATATCTATCATCATCATCATCATTGTTGTTTGACATCTGCTTTCTATGCTGGCATGGGTTGGATGGTTTGACTGAGGAGTGGCAAACTAGAAAGCTGTACCAGGCTACAATCTGATCTGGCAAGGTTCCTACAGCTGGATGCCCTTCCTAACACCAATGACTCCGAGAGTGTAATGGGTGCTTTTTATGTGCCACCAGCATGAGGGCCAGTCAGGCAGTACTAGTATCGACCACGTTTGAATGGTGCTTTTTATGTGCCACCGGCACAGGATCCAATTTGACAACACTGGCACCAACCACGCTCAAATGGTGCTTTTTACATGCCACCAGTACGGGAGCCAGTCAGGTGGCACTAGCAACGACTACACTTGAATTGTGCTTTTTACTTGCCACCAGCACGGGCACCAGTCATCGGCCATGACAATGACTTTACTTGACTCAACAGGTCTTCGCAAGCACAGTTTATTGCCCAATGATTGAAGGGTACTGTTAAATGGGCCAGTTATGCTGCACTGGCATAGGCCATGGTTACGGTCTCACTTGGCTTGCTGGGTCTTCTCAAGCACAGCATATCTCCAAAGGTCTCGGTTACTCGTCATCGCCTCCGTGATGCCCAACATTCGAAGGTCGTACTTCAGCACCTCATCCCAGGTCTTCCTGGGTCTACCTCTTCCACAGGCTCCCTCTACTGCTAGGGTGTGATGATTTTTCACACAGCTGTCCTCATCCATATGCAACACATGACCATACCAGTGCAGTCGTCTCTCTTGCACACCACATCTGATGCTTCTTATGTCCAACATTTTTCTCAGGGCACTTACACTCTGTCGTGTATGCACACTGACATTACACATCCAGCGGAGCATACTAGCTTCATTCCTTGCAAACTTATGCATGTCCTCAGCAGTCACGGCCCATGTTTCACTGCCATGTAGCATGGCTGTTGGCACACATGAGTTATACAGTTTATCTTTCACTCTGAGTGAGAGGCCCTTTGTCACCAGCAGAGGTAGGAGCTCTCTGAACTTTGCCCAGGCTGTTCTTATTTTAACAGCTACACTCTCGGCATCCATCCCCACTACTGACTTGGTCACTTAGGTAATGGTAGCTATCAACTACTTCTACTGGCATTTGACAGAAGCTGTTTTCTGCACATTTTCAGTGTTCATCACTCCTGAGCATTTGCCACACACAAAAACTATCTTCCCAGTTAGCCTTCCTTTGATATGAATGTATGTATGTATAAATATATGTATGAATGTATGTATGTATAAATATATGTATGTATGTATGTATAAATATATGCATGAATGTATGTATGTATAAATATATGTATAAATGTATGTATGTATAAGTATATGCATAAATGTATGTATGTATAAATGCATATATGTATGTATGAATGTTTGTATAAATATATGAATGTATGTATGTATAGATATATGAATGTATGTATGTATAAATATATGTATGAATGTATGTATAAATATATGTATGAATGTATAAATATATGTACGAATGTATATGTGTATAAATGTGTGTATAAATATGTATGAATCATCATCATCATCATCGTTTAACGTCCGCTTTCCATGCTAGCATGGGTTGGATGATTTGACTGAGGACTGGTGAAACTGGATGGCAACACCAGGCTCCAATCTAATTTGGCAGAGTTTCTACAGCTGGATGCCCTTCCTAACGCCAACCACTCAGAGAGTGTAGTAGGTGCTTTTACGTGTCACGTACCTATAAATATAATATATGTATACATATATGTGTGTGTGTATGTATCTATCTATCAACTATCATCCTTCCTTCCTTCCTTCCTTTCTTTCTTTCAGTCATTGGATTGCAGCCACGCTGGGGCACTGCTTTGAAAAGCTTAGTCAAGCAAATCAACCTCAGGACTTTATTAATTTTAAGTCTGGTACTTATTCTATCATCCCTCCTTTGCTAAGCTGCTAGGTTATGGGGATGTAAACAAACACCTGCTTTCAAGCAGTGGCGTGGGGGGGGGGACACAGACGTGCAGACACACACACACACACACACACACATACATACACACACACACAAGCTTTTTTCAGTTTCCATCTATCAGATCCAATCACAAGGCTTCGGTCAGCCTGAGGCTATCATAGAAAATACCCAAGGTGCAACAGAACTCTGATGGTAGGCAAACTTCTTACCATACAACCAGTAGATATGTGTGTGTGTATATTCACACACACACACACACACACACACACATATATTCTTTTACTTGTTTCAGTTATTTGACTGTGACCATGCTGGAGCACCACCTTAAAGAGTTTTTGTTGAAGAAATTGACTCCAGGACTTATTCTTTGTAAGCCTAGCACTTATTCTATCAATCTCTTTTGCCAAACCGCTAGCTTACGGGGATGTAAAGACACCAGCATAAGTTGGGAAACATTGATAGGGTAGAAATATCAGAAAGAAAGGCTATTCTGAGTGGGATGGAAGAACAGCAGAAGAATTGGTTGAAGTTTTTGGTGTGATGTCTGAAAGATGAGGATATGAGGTTAGCTAGCTTTATGTTCAGAGAAGCAGATGCTTTTATGTTAGGAATGGGAAAGTTAAAGAGAATGAACTGTACATCTATATTGCTAACAATATGTTCAATGTGATCCATTATTGATTTGCCCGACTTACAAGATAATATTGATTTCTTTAAGACTTAGATGATACAGAAGGCTAGCAATTAAATGTGATGTTTGGGTTTCATATTCATGCACTTTCATACATCCTCTAACCTACAACTACATATATATATATATAAGTATACACACATGCATACATTTACATATACACCATCACTCATATACACATACTTACATGTACTCTTAGACACATTCCTACATACACTTACCCACACACACTCACAGAAACACTTACACAACACACACAGAAACACTCTCTCACTGTCACTTATATACTCACTCACACTTTCATATGTATACTTCCTCACAAACTTCTTCATTTAAACCCGGCATGAGAGCAACTTTGATGAGAAGCTGACCACATGCGACATAGCTCATCATCTGTTTAGATGCTCTACTGAAAAAACTGCAGGTAATTTTTCATTAGGCATTCTACATAGAAAGTCTTCGCAGGCCACAGGTCATCAATAACTGAGTTAAATACTCTAGTTTACTTACTCTCTTACATTTTACTTGCTTATGACAGCTCATTAAAAGTGATCAATCCAAGCCGTTCACCCTCCTCCACATCCAGCAGGTTGTTTCTCATGGGAGCAGCCACAGCTGACAAGACTGATACAAAATAGGCAGATCCTGTGGCATTGAGGGCATTAAAAGTGACCCTGAGCAACAGCTGCACATCACTCACTCACGTATTTACTCACTCATTCACTTGCACATATGGTCACTCGCTCACTCTCTCGTACATGTGATCACACACTCATTTATGCACTTACTCATGTAGTCACTCACTCATGTTCTCACCTACATGTGTGATTGGGTAAGAGCTTGAGTGATTGAGCACTTGTGAGGGAGAATATGTGCTCATTCACTGACACACACACATGCTTGTACATATTGTCTTGCACAGACAAACACACACACACTCTTGAAAATACATGCATACATACACTCTCTCTTTCTCCCTCCATCATATAACTCTTCTAGTTAATTTGAATTTCTGTACAGCCCTTGAAAATACCTAAGTGCTAATTTTGTTTGTAACTTACATTATAAACACGAATATATATATATAGCTTAAGTTTATCTATAGCCCCACCCCCAATTATACATTCACATAAACACAAGTGCACACACACATGCTCGTACAATGTACACACATACATACACATATGTACTAATACACACACATAGATATAAACATGTATATTTATAAAATTGAGTTCACAAACGTGTTGGTGTGTAATGTCTTATAGAACTTAGAATCATAAATGTGGATGTATTTATAGCTTAAATTCTAAACACTTCCCATAAATGATGAAGCTAACATTCTGTAAAATAAAAATAAACAACTAAGATATAATAAAAAAATAGTAAATAAATAAACTGTCAGAATTAGGTTACATTTTGTACAGTATTGGTGAAACTATTTTTAATTATCAGCATACCATTTGTTATCTTTATTTTAGTGTATAATATGTTTTTATTTATTTTATTTCTATTTCTAAATTTATTTCTTTGACAGTTTGGTAATTTTTGAAAAAATGTTTTTTAGTGTTATTTGTTTTAAACTTGTACTTCCACAAAACTTTAGTGAATGTTATCTTATATGTAACTAGGGCTTCGTCCCTAGTCATATTCTCTCCCGATAGCAAATAAAATTATTCTTTTGTTTTCCTGTTATAGTCTAAAGGAAGAATTTATAAGTTAAACAATTTTTTTAAAAAATCTAGAATAACAGTTTGGTTTCTTTTCTTTCCTTCCCTGCAAAAGTAGATGAAAAGAAAGATAAAAATGAAAAGATGCAAACAAAGAATACTCTGTATAGTATATTACCAACTACAGTTTAGCTCTTTGTCTAACCCTTTTGCATTTAAACTGGCTGTAACAGATAGTGAAGCTTGGTGCAGTTTTCTGCCTAACTAGCCTCTGTCAAATTGTCCATCACATGCCAGCATGGCAAACAGACATTAACCCTTAAGTGTTCACATTATTCTGCCATAATTAATGCTTTTTTATCCACATTGTTTTGAACTAATCATGCATTATCTTGTAGCTATGAGATTTTGATGAGGTAGCTGTTAATCTTTAAAATGTTATTGTAGGGTTGGTGTGAAAGACTAGATCTGGTCAGTTTCAACATAGAATAGGCAGAATACTTTTGGCCGGATATGGCTGGTTTAAATGCTAAAGGGTTAAATAACGATGATATCAGGCCCAAATATTTTACTTGTTTTATGTTCAAACCGGTCAGATCCAACCTCTCATACCTATTCTACAATATCATCCTAAAAATAAATGATCACATCATCAAAATCTCAATGCTACAGTTGTTGTTGTTGTTGTTGGCACTCCGTCGCTTACGACGTCGAGGGTTCCACTTGATCCGATCAACGGAACAGCCTACTCGTGAAATTAACGTGCAAGTGGCTGAGTACTCCACAGACACGTGTACCTTTAATGTAGTTCTCAGGATATTCAGCGTGACACAGTGTGTGACAAGGCTGACCCTTTGAATTATAGGTATAACAGAAACAGGAAGTAAGAGTGAGAGAAAGTTGTGGTGAAAGAGTACAGCGGTGTTCGCCACCACACCCTGCCGGAGCCTTGTGGTGCTTTAGGTGTTTTCGCTCAATAAACACTCACAACGCCCAGTCTGGGAATCGAAACCACGATCCTTTGACCGCGAGTCCGCTGCCCTAACCACTGGGCCATTGCGCCTCCACCTCAATGCTACAATACAACGCATAATTAATTGAAAACAATACGAATAAATATGAATTATATTTGACAGAATAATCTGAATGCTAAAGGGTTGGAGGTTTGAAATTAATTGTAATTTGAAGTTATAGTTACAAGTTATTTCTATAGCCAATCCTTTTTTTTTTTTTGTTAATGGTAGTGTATGAGAATTACATTTGTACCATATAGATTACAACACTGGAATGGATGAAGGATGATATATTTTGTTGGTAGCAAAATGTATATATAAAATAATTGAGATAATTAGAGTATGTGATGAAATAATTTAGTTTTATCTAGTCAATCAAGGACAACATAACAGCAATCGTGATCTTTGCTCATCTGTCAGTCCTAAGTGGTTCATACCCAAAGGGACCTGTTCTTTTTTATTTCTTTATTGCCCAATAGGGGCTAAACATAGAGGGGACAAACAAGAACAGACAAAGGGATTAAGTTGATTACATCGACCCCAGTGCGCAACTGGTACTTAATTTATCGACCCCGAAAGGATGAAAGGCAAAGTCGATCTCAGCAGAATTTGAACTCAGAACGTAATGGCAGACAAAATACCGCTAAGCATTTCGCCCGGCGTGCTAACGTTTCTGCCAGCTCACCGCCTGTTCTTTGAGGTTCTCTTGTAGGCCTTGATAATGAAATAATAGTGAATTCATTATCATAGCTGATAACTTAAAATTAATATGCAGGGCATTAACAGGATTGTTACTC
>NC_068981.1:90734396-90739674 GCF_001194135.2 Octopus bimaculoides
GTACCCTTAATGTAGTTCTTGGGGATATTCAGCGTGATCAAGTGTGACAAGGCTGACCTTTTAAATTACAGGTACAACAGAAACAGGAAGTAAGAGTGAGAGAAAGTTGTGGTGAAAGAGTACAGCAGGGTTCGCCACCATCCCCTGCCGGAGCCTCGTGGAGCTTTAGGTGTTTTCACTCAAGAAACACTCACAACGCCCAGTCTGGGAATCGAAACCGCGATCCTATGACCGCGAGTCCGCTGCCCTAACCACTGGGCCATTGCGCCTCCACACTTTAAGAGGATAATTTTAGATCAAATGGAAGAAAACAGTTTTTATGTTTTTATTTGATTTATTGTTATTTTTCATACTTCAGAAAAAGACTGCAGGATGATATCATTGAATGCCTCTGTCTTCCTAACTTCCAGTGGTATATCATCAAGACATATTGCCTTCCTGCTTTTGGTTCTTTTCAGTACTTCATTAAGCTGATCAAATGTGAAATCATCAAGTCTCATATGAAAATCATGTTTAATAATTGTTCCTAGAGGTCTCTCTGACATTGCTGGGGGATTACTAAGAAGGTTCTGGAATTGTTCCTACCACCTGTAATGCAGCATAGTATTATCAAAAGCCAACTGAGAAAGTTGTATTCTCCCATTCTCCAAGAAGGGAAATTTAGACATGACTAAAGAATTACTTTTAAAGCATCTGCACGAAAAATATACAACAAATTATTGTTAAACTCTTCCCAACTAGAAATTGTTAAGGTCTTAAAAAAATATTTAAAAAAAAAAAATTGACTTGCTATTGAATTGATCTTAACAGGGGAATAATTGTCTAAGTCAGAACTAAAATTCTGCAAGTAGTTTTACTGTTTGTAGACTTCTCAAAAGCTTTTGACTTTACTCATTGATGCAAATTGGAGCAAATTCTTTTTTGTGGTGTATCTCAGAAAAAAACAAAAAACAGTAGTAGCCATAATAACCATCTTCTAGAACACTGACTGCTTTGACATCGATGCTGGCATCTTGCAAGGCCATTCCCATTTATCATCTACCAGCACTACATCCTTCACACTTCAGTTGAAAATATTAAAAAAATCTTGGCTCATTTCTAACAAAATCCACCTTCCCTTGTCTCAACTATGGCAGCAATAACAGACACTGATTATGCTGACATCATGTCAGAAGCTTCTACATGACCTTGAAAAAGTAGCAGAAGATATTGGTTTGTATGTTATTGATTCAAAAACTGAATACATCTCTTAATTAGGAGGGTGTAATCAAAGTCTATAGACTTCTTTGTGTATTTCAGAAGTAACTATGCATCCACAGAAAAGGATGAAAAAATACATCTTGTGACTATTCCTGATGGTCTCGGTATCACTGAAGTACTATTTTCTGATTGTCATTAGAGGAAACAACTTCTGTCATTGTGGAATCAATGATACTGTACAGGTCCATAATTTCAACAGGCACTAAACACTTGAAAGCAAGGCTTGCTAGCATTTTTATCTGTATGTTATAAGCCACTCTGAACATCGCATGGAAAAACCATACAACCAAACAGTGACTATAAGTTAGAAGTTGAAATACCATCAAAGTTAGACTAACTGTTGAAAGTACCATCAAAGTTAGACCAACATTGAGCTGGCATAATCTTTACTGTATTGGACAAAATGCTTGACCCTTTAGTATTCTAATTACTCTGTCAAATGTAATGCTTTTTAATTCAAAATGTTTTGAATCTATTTTGTATCTCATAGCTTTGAGGGTTCAATGATATAATTGTTTCTTTTATTTAGTCTTTCTTTTACTTGTTTCAGTCATTTGACTGTATCCATGCTGGAGCCCGCCTTAAAATGGCTTTTAGTTGAAGAAATCAGCCCCAGGACTTATTATTTGTAAGCCCAGTAATTATTCTGCTGGCCTCTTTTGCCAAACTGCTAAGTTACGGGGACATAAACACACCAGTATCAGCTGCCAAGTGATGATGGGGGGTGGGGGACAAACACACACACACACATTAGATGGGCTTCTTTCAGTTTCCGTCTACCAAATCCACTTTCAAGGCTTTGGTTGGCCCAGGGCTATAGTAGAAGACACTTGCCCAAGGTGCTATGCAATGGGACTGAACCCAGAACCATTTTGTTGGGCAGTAAGCTTCTTATCACACACCATGGCTGCACCTGTTTATTTTTAGAATGTTAGTGTAGGTTAGGTGTGAGAGATCAGATATGGCCAGTTTGAATGTAAAAGATGTAGAATATTTGAGCAGAATTTGGCCAGTTTAAATGCTAAAGAATTAACATTTCTTTTGGTTCTGAATTCAAACGCTGTCAAGATTGACTTTGCCTTTCATTCTTTTGGGTTTGATAATATAAGTACCAGTTGAATTTTGGGGTTGATGTAATCGACTAGCCTCCCACCTCACCCCAAATTTCAAACCCTGTGCTTGCTATAGTAGAAAAAAGTTGAAATAACTATGATGGAGGGAATATTTGGTCTAATGGTTAGAGGTGTTTGGTTCACGATTATAAAGCCATGAGTTCAATTCCTGGACAAGGTGATATATATCCTTGAGTAAGACATTTCATTTTTTCCCATAGTACCAGTCAACTTAGCTGTAAATAAGCACCAACCAGGTTGCTGATGCATCTCTCCCACCCCCTCTCTCTGTCATTCATTCATTTTGGATGTTCTGTTGGGTTGAGTAGGTGGACCAAGAAGGTGACTACATCTGTTCTTTACAGTTTAGGCACCTAAAATAATTCATGAAAACATAGTACTTGTTACCAAGCCACTGTTGCTTAGGAGTGACAGCTGTTTGTACTTGTATGTGGGGAGTGGGAGTAGGATTAGATTAGTTGGGGTCAATTAAATATATATAAGAATTTAGAATAAATATTATTTGTGAGGAGTAATGCAGTCATTATGGAGGTTTGTCTTTTAAAAATAAGTATGGCAGTATTCTTAGTTATATATCTTAGCATGTAGAGCCATAGTGATTGTTTTTCATTTAAAACATATTTTACTAACCAAGATTCTTTGCCATTTAAGGGTCATATGAGGCTTAACTTGACATATTTTCTTTCGAATGATATGTATTGCTTGTGGTATTGGAATAAGTAAAATAAAAAATAAGATAGATATATTGATGTTAAATTGACTGAATGGTTGCTTAGTGATGGTGTTTTATAAATCCAGGTCAGGTTTGATGAAGCTGACTTGTGATAAAACATATTCCAGTTGAGATTATTCTCTGATTTTTCTCAAACATAATATACCTAGGACTACAGCAGTGGTGGAGAAACCCCTACCTGTGGGTGAAATTTTGCTCGCAAGCCCATTTTATTGTGCCTGCAGGTTGAATGCATTCATTATGACTACAAGCCAGTTGGCTTTTGCTTTTCTCAGACAGCAGTAATAACAAAAATTTAACAAGTGATAATTAACTGGTTTATAACTTTGTTAAATCAATTTTTCAATACCCTTATCAATATGGTAAGTGGCTATAAACATCTTAAAAAAAGTAGAGCTAGTGAATGTGCTTTGTTTGATGAAAAATGGACTGAGTTTTATTTTTTTATTGAAATAGATATCAAGTGCATTTGTCTTATTCACAATGAACAAGTAGCCATTCATAAATATAATATTGAGAGGCATTTTGTGAGTAAGCATAAGACCTATGAAAATTTGAAAGAATCTGAACACTTTGACATGAGAGCTTCCTTGAAAGAAAATCTGACTAAAAGATAAGCTTTTTTTAAAAGGCCAATTCTTGAAAGTGAATCAGTAACTTGAGCTAGTTATGCAGTATGCGGAAATATTGCTAAAAAACTCAGACCACATAGCAATGGTGAATTCATGAAAGAATAAATCCTTACTGCTGTTAATAATATATATACAGAAAAACTTTGTTTGGAAATATTAGCTTATCAAGAAGAACTGTTTCTGATCATATTAAAAGTATTGTTGATGACATTCAAAATTCTCTAAAATCTGATTCAGCAGAATTCGTATTGTTTTCATTAACTATTGATGAAACAATTGATCTGTCTAACACTGCTCAGATGGCAATATTTATACATGGAATAACTGCAAAATTCAACATTCAGGAAGAATTTTTTTCTTTGAAATCAATGTATGGAACAACTAAAGGTGAAGATTTATTTCAAATGGTCAACTCAGCCTTAAAGGATTTTGATATACTGTATGAAAAAAATGAGTGGTCTTGCTACAGATGGTGATCCATTTATGGCAAGTCATGAAAATGGGTTTGTAGCTTTGATTAAGAATGAATTTAAGAAACCTCTTGTGGATCCAGAAACTTTGTGTGTCACTGTTTTATTTATATGGAAACTTTATGTGCAAAATCTCATGTTAATTTGATGAAAAACAAAGGGTTGAATAATAGGGAATTTAAAGAATTTTTGAAAGATCTTGAAGTTTAATATGTGAAGTTAGGTGGTTAAGTAAGGTCCAAATGCATAAACAATTTTCTGAACTGAAGGAAGAAGTGAAAACTTCTATGGATATTAAAGGTGTTCCTATTATAGAACTGGAAGATAAAAAGTTTCAAAGTGATTTAGCATTTTTAGTAGATATAACTAGTCATTTAAAAAATGACTAGTTATATCTAGTCATTGAAACTACAAGGTACCAATCAGCTAATAACCTGTTTGCTTTCTCAAATCAAAAGCCTTGAATTAATGCTTCATTTTTTTGTCACACAATTGAAAAGAAAGTGTATCACACATTTTCCAAAACTGAGTGAACAAAATCCCGAATCAACAAAGGAATATTCTGACGAGTGTGAAAGTCTTTTGAAGAAATCTGAAAGTAGATTTGAAGAAACACAAAACAAAATTGAATTACGTGTTTTTGAAAGACCTTTTGATATGTGTCCCGAGGAGGCTCCAGATTCCTTACAATTAGAATTAATTGATTTGCAGTCGGATAACTCTTTTACTCTTTTACTTGTTTCAGTCTTTTGACTGTGGCCATGCTGGAGCACCACCTTTAGTCGAGCAAATCGACCCCAGGACTTATTCTTTAGAAGCCTAGTACTTATTCTATCTGTCACTTTTGCCGAACTGCTAAGTTACGGGGACATAAACACACCAGCATCGGTTGTCAAGCGATGTTGGGAGGACAAACACAGACACACAAATACATACACACATACATATATATATATATATATACATATATACGACGGGCTTCTTTCAGTTTCCGTCTACCAAATCCACTCACAAGGCTTTGGATGGCCCGAGGCTATAGTAGAAGACACT
>NC_068981.1:90740965-90741419 GCF_001194135.2 Octopus bimaculoides
CTGTTTTAAATTGATTTAAATTAAAATCTTCCATCAATATTTCATTTTAATTTATGTACCAAATACCAGCTTAATAATGACAGAATTATTTTACTAAATTCTTCATCACCTTCGAAATTAATTGAAACATTAGCACAAAAAGTTGAGTAAAATGAGATTTGAAGGAGATTTGGATGTTGAGGAGAGGCTTCTACTTGGATGAATAAACTGATGTTATAGCATTTTGTTGAAATGTACACAAACATAGTTGTTGAGTTAAGAAGCTTTGTAATGATGAGGTCATTAGGTTCACTCCCACTGTGAGCAAGTGTCTTCTGCTAGATCCTTTGGCTGACCAATGTCTTGTGAGTGAAAATTGGTACAAGGAGACTGTAAGCAATGGCAAGACATTGTATTAGTTACTGTTAGGCACAGGAATGGCTGTGTGGTAAGTAACTTGCTTACCAACCACATG
>NC_068981.1:90741519-90748739 GCF_001194135.2 Octopus bimaculoides
AGCATGGCCACAGTCAAATGACTGAAACAAGTATAAGAGTAAAGAGAGAGTTATTGTTTATATATGCCACTAAAAATGTATAGTTGTTGAGTGGTTTATCATTCAAATGACAGGTAGATAATTAGAAAGCTAATATTTGCTAGATCTAAGTAAGAGTTAGCAACAGAAAGGGTATCCAACTGTAAATTCAATGCATATTAGTCCAACTTATGGATATAAAACAAGTGAATGTACTTATATGAATTGATTTACACAAGTCTCCTGCTAGCAAATTTCATTCACGAGGTACTGGTCATTCTTAAACTATGGTTGAAAATACTTACCCTTTGATGTAAGAAAAGAGAGAAAAAAATCCACTCCTGTTTTCCTAAATATCCTAATAAAGTAATAAAACTCGACCCATTGATTATTCAATGTAAAATAATTGTGTGTCTAATTACATAACTGGAAAAAAATCCATCGTTCTGGTTTTAAAACATATAGATAAGCTAATAAAAGTAGCCATTGATTAGGCATTGTTAAAAATTTATGTTTAAATACATCCGTCTTTCATAGTTGCATCATGTGTCACATCATATTATCTGACCTACAAGTTATAAAATATTAACTTTACATGACTCACATGTAGTTAGAATGAGATTATTTAGATACATTTTGTTTTCAGCCATAAAAAAAAAAATTGGTGCTATTGTTGTTCCCTCATGTAGTGTTTTCCTAACTGGATTCTGAATAATCCCAGTGTTCTGTGAACAAATTCTGAATACTGTGAGATAAGATACCTTTCAATAAAAATATATATGTAGGCACACACATGGGTGTGCAGTTAAGAAGTTCACTTCCCAACAATATGGTTTCAAGTTCAATCCAGCTGCTTGGCACCTTAGACAAGTTTCTTTCTCTAAAGCATTGGGATAACTAAAGCTATGTGAGTGGATATAGTAGATTGAAACTGAAAGAAGCCCAATGTATTTATATATATGTGTATGTATATCTTTGAAGGTGCATGGCTCAGTGGTTAGAGTATTGAGCTTATGATCATGAGGTTGTGAGTTCGAATCCATAACCGGGCTGCGTGTTGTGTTCTTGACCAAGACACTTTATTTCATGTTGTTCCAGTTTGCTCAGCTGTAGAAATGAGTTGCAACGTCACTGGTGCCAAGCTGTATCGGCCTTTGCTTTTCCCTTGGATAACATTGATGGCGTGGAGAGGGGAGGCCGGTATGCATGGGCGATTGCTGGTCTTCCATAAACAACCTTGCCTGGACTTGTGCCTGGGAGGGTAACATTCTAGGTGCAATCCCATGGTCAGTCATGACCGAAGGGAGTCTCAGCATGTATATCTTTATATATGTATGTATTTGTCTCCTTGTCTTTATATCACAAAATAGTTATGAGTGTTGCCTTCATACAAGCAAAGACCCTTGTTGCTAGTTTGCTGTGAAAACATGTCTGACAATGGGACAATTACTTCTTTGCTTGGAAACAGGCGAGAGATAGTTACTGCAAGGTCATCTGAGCTTAGAAAGTTTTCCTCAATGAATTCCATCTGACTCACACAAGCATAAAAAAAAGTGGATGCTTACAATGATGATAAAAATGATTTAAAATTTTGGCACAAGGCGAATAATTTCAGTGGAGGGTATAAGTCGATTACATTGACCTCAGCACTCAACTGGTACTTGTTTTATTGACTGCTAAAGGATGAAAGACAAAATTGACCTTGGCAGAATAACGATGATAATAATGTTAATGATTTTGTAATGAAATTATATTCACCATTTTCAAAATAAGCTGTAGATTTTTTTCTTTAATGAAAACATTCTTTTTTTAAAACAGCGTTTGTTTCATTTAATGTCTTATTAAAATTAGTGTGGCAAGGTTTTTAAAATATAGGTATGGGTTCTGTGATTTTTTTGAAAATTGTACATATAATGGGTTCTTTAACTCTTTTAGAGCTTTAAGGAAAATTTTCTTCAGATTTTGAATTGTTTTTACTAGTAGTTTCACCTTCAGTGTTTAGTAGAAATGGCTCAATAGATTTCTTGACCATTCCTCTATTTGTTACTGAAGAATTTATGCTACAATTCTCAAATCAGAGGATGTATAGACAAATATACGCTAACTCTTTCTTTGTTACTCTCTCTCTAAATGTCCTTATTTTTGTCTCCCATTCAGCACTTTTCTCTCTCTTTCTCTCTCTCTCTCTCTCTCTCTCTCTCTCTCTCTCTCTCTTTTCCTTCCTTCCTTCCTCTAACTGTCTGTCTGTCCCTCTTTCTCTCTCTCTCTCTCTGGAATGTAAAAAGAAATATATTTAATATAATGAAGAGCATGTATTAGAGTGTATGTAAAATGAATGCCTGACATAAGATATAAAATTAACTTTTAATGATTCACTTGTGAAGCTTGTTATGATTGTTCCTGATAAATATGTTGACATGATAAGAATGGTGATATTAATACACCTGAATCATTGTGTGTGGTGTAATAATATAGTAACATGTTGTTACTGTCAATGACATTTCAATTATCTTTTGTGCATTCAAGACTGTCTAACGACTTTCCTGTTTTAAGCTGGCTTGATATCATATATAAGAAATTTAGCTGTTTCTTTAGCAGGTTTAGTGACCAAGAAAAGATTCCCTCTATGATGACATTGTCGTTAATGTAATGAAGATGTGGCATAATGGTTTAGATGTTGGACTTATGATCTTTATGCTGTAGGTTCAATTCCTGAAACAGGTGGCTCATGTCCTCATGCAATGTATTTCATTTTGCATTGCTCCAGTTTACTAAGCTGAAATATGAACACAAGCTGTAGCTGGTGGGGTTAATCCTGAGACAAACTATTCTCCTGTTCAGGAAAAGGATGAGTTTTGTAATCTCAATTGCTTAAATGCCATGGAAACCTGTAGAAGCTCTGACCTAATGAGCCTACTCTCTTACTATTTTACTCTTTTACTTGTTTCAGTCTTTTGACTGTGGCCATGCTGGAGCACCACCTTTAGTCGAGCAAATCGACCCCCGGACTTATTCTTTGGAAGCATAGTACTTATTCTATCGGTCTCTTTTGCTGAACCGCTAAGTTACGGGGATGTAAACACACCAGCATCGGTTGTCAAGCGATGTTGGGGGGACAAACACATACACTCATACATATATGTATATATATATACATATATACGACGGGCTTCTTTCAGTTTCCGTCTACCAAATCTACTTACAAGGCTTTGGTCGGCCCGAGGCTATAGTAGAAGACACTTGCCCAAGATACCATGCAGTGGGACTGAACCCGGAACCATGTGGTTGGTAAACAAGCTACTTACCACACAGCCACTCCTATGCCTGTAGGATTAAAATGAACAATAATTTTAATGTTTTTAATGCAATGGTTCCTAGGTTATGGGTTGTAATGCAAATTGTCTTGGTATAATTTTGAAAGAGTTGCAAAGACAAAAGTCTTTTACTTTTAAGATATTAGATGAAATGTAAAATGTTCATGTATGCATGGAAAAGTGGATGTTAAAACAATGATGATAACAATGATGATGATTTTATGTATCTTCAGCTTCATTATCATCTTCATCATTATCTTCATCTTCATCATCATTATCATCACCATTTTCATTTTTTCATCATCATCATCATCTTCATCATCATCATCATCATCATCATCATTATCTTTTATTATCTGCTTTCCATGCTGGCATGGATTGGATGGTTTGGCAGGATCTGATGAGGTGAAGGACTGTAACCATACACCAATGTCTCCTTTAGCATGGTTTCCATGACTTTATGAAGTGTACCAGGTACTTTTATGTGGCAACAACATTAGTGAGGTAGCCATGTACCTCGTGAAACTATCCCCTTTAACTAACTGGGATTACACTTGAGAGCACTGTAGCTTTATGCTCGGTGATAATAAGATATAGGCAATGGCACTGGCTACAACGACAAGGGTTCCAGTTGATCCGATCAACGGAACAGCCTGCTCATGAAATTAACATGCAAGTGGCTGAGTACTCCACATACATATGTACCCTTAATGTAGTTCTCAGGAAGATTCAGTATGACACTGAGTTTGACAAGTCTGGCTCTTTGAAATCCAGGTACTACTCATTTTTGCCAGTTGAGTGGACTGGAGTAGCGTGAAATAAAATGTCTTGCTCAAAGGCACAACACGTCACTGGGAATTGAACTCACAACCTTGTGATCATGAGTGAATACCCCTAATCACTAAGCCACATGCCTTCAGATTTAGGCAATGAGAACTAATATTTACTAGAAGCAAAATCTGAGGAAAACATCAAAAGTTAATTTTATTTCATTTTGTTAATTTTGTTTTGATATTCATTATCTTCAATTTTTACATCCACTTTTCCATGCTTGCATGGGTTTGATGGATTTTATTGAGGTAGATTTTCTATGGCTGAGTGCCCTTCTCTGTTACCAACCCTCACCTGTTTCCAAGCAGGGTAATATTTTCTCATAGCCATATATGGTATGCAGGATATTAGAAATGAATGACACTACTAGTATCATAGTGACACTCATTCATAATTATCACATGATATAAAAAATGAGGAAACAGAAGCATGCATGCAAACACACACACACACACACACACACACACACACACACACACACACACATAAACATAAACACAGACATACACTTCTGCCATACACATAAGCATACACACTCACAAACATACACATATGTACACTCACACACACGTACAAACACAAGCATACACACAAACACACATGCACACACAAACATACAAACACACACAAACATACAAACATACACAAGCTCATACACATGCACACAAACATACACAAAAGCACAAACACACACACATACATACACATAAACATGCACATATATGTCAGGCTTCTTTTGCTTTAAGTCTCCCAATTTCCCGCAGAAGACACCCAAAATACCATGCAGTGGGACTGAACCCTGAACCATGTGGCTGAAAAGCAAACTTCTTACCACAAAACAACATCTGCACCTTTATTTTTTAATATTAAAAAAACCCAGAAGATCTGGAGGATTATCAATTTACCAAAATAGGTCACAATAGCATAACTTTGAAATCAACTGCTTCAATGTATCAAGAAGTGTACTAAATATTTCCTCTACCTTGCTCTTTAGCATTTGAACTGGCTATATCTATTTAGAATGTTTTATGTTCTAACTGACCAAATACAAGCCTCTCACATCTGCCCTACAATATCATACTAAAGGTAAACAGTCCCATAATAGAAATCTCAAAGCTACAAGATAATGCATGATTAATTCAAAACATTGTGAATAATTAAGCATTACATTTGACAAACTAATCTGAATGCTAAAGGGTTAAATGAAAACGAAATTGCATCTGTCTGCCAAATCATGTTGAGCCACACCAGCTCAACACGGCTTGACAGAAGGATGCAGTTTTTAAACTCTTATCCAGGAGTAAAGTTGATTACATTAACCCCAGTGCTCAACTGGTACTTATTTTATTGATTCTGAAAGGATGAAAGGCAAAGTCAGCCTTGGCACAATTTGAATTCAGAATGTAAGGGCAGACAAAATGCCACTAAGCATTTCACCTGATGTGCTAATGATTCTAACTCACAGTGCTGTTGGTGACTTTTTGTTTTCCTTCTTTAGACTTTTCCCTTTTTCCTTTCCGACAAAGAGCTGTGCTTGAAACAGCAAAAACTCTCTCCTTTTACTGAGCATCAAACTAATATCAGGTCATTAAGAATGTCGGATTTTCGTATGCACCAAGTTTGACAGTTGTTAACTCTAATGTTTTATCCTGACAATTCTTTGTTTTACAACATTGAAGAGTTACATCACTTTTCGAAATGCAATTCATGGTGTCTGATGATATTGTGTGTTTTCTCTTGTAAATCAATTTTTGTGAACCCATAGATAGATAAAAGATTTGTGTTGTTTATGAATATGAGTTCCTTCATGGAACCAATGCATTCGAGACAGCTTGAAACATCTATGAGGTGTTTGGTGAAGATGTGGCAAATGAGCACACTGTACATCGATGTTTTGAGAAATTCTGGTTTGGTGACTTTACTCTTGAAAATCAGCTCTATGGTATACCTGAGACCCAGGTGGATAGTGATGAGTTGGAAACTGTAGTTGAAGTGGCTACATCTCAAACTATGTGCGAGTTAACAACAAGGTTTGATTTTTTTGATTTCAACTGTATTGGACCCATCTGAAACAAATTGGCAAGGTAAAGAAGCCGGACAAGTGGGTACCACATGAACTGAACCAGTATCAAATGACACATCGTCTTGAAACTTGTAATTCTTTTCTGTCATGGCATAAAAGTGAACCGTTTTTGCATCGTATTGTTATGTGTGTTGAAAAATGGATTCTTTTCAACAATAGCAAGCATTCTGCTTGGTGGTTGGACAGAGACGAAATGCCAAAACACAATCCCAAAAGAATATTCACCAAAAAAAGTTAATGGTGTCTGTTTGGTGGTGCAGCACTGGTGTCATCCACTACAGCTTCATGGGACCTGGTAAGTCAATTACAGCAGATGTGTACATCAACCAGTTGGATGAAATGATGAGTGAACTTGCAATTAAACAACCAAGATTGGTCAATAGAGACAGGCCAATTCTCTTGCAAGACAATGCTCAACCACATGTTGCACAAAGAATGCTACTCAAGTTACAGGAACTGAACTTAGAAGTACTCTGTCATCCACCATATTCACCAGACCTTGCACCAACTGATTATCATGTTTTCCAGACATTAGACTATTTTTTGCAAGGAAAATACTTGAGATCTGAAGAAGATGCAAAAACAGCCTTTCATGATTTCATCACCTCTTGCTCTCCAGAATTTTTCACTGCTGGCATAAATAAGCTACCAATAAAATGGCAAAATTGTGTTGATAATTTAGGTGCATACTTTGATTAACTACATTGCTTTCTGTTGAGATAAAGTAAAATAAACTTTCAATTCCAAATCGGACATTTCATTCTTAAAAACTTAATGCATTCCTTGTGCATGTCCTCTTGTTGTTTGTTTTTGTTAATTTTATTATTCGTTTATTTGATTTGACACACACATATATGTGTTTGTGTGTGTGTGTGTATTTTTATTAATATTTGGCAGAAGCAAAAGTCACTCAAGGTCCAAGAGTTTCATGCGTTGGCACTTATCAAACTAGTTACAGGTTGAAGTTATATATA
>NC_068981.1:90748814-90751230 GCF_001194135.2 Octopus bimaculoides
ATATATATATATATATATAAATATATACACATATATATAAGTTGTCAAAGAATCCAGAAGTCAGAATGAATAGGTATTTTTAATAGGCATATTTATATTCATACATATAAGCACACATTTACATTGTATGTAAATATTTGTTATAAATAAATAGCTTAAGCTATTTGATATCATATCTGTCACTTGCCAGGTGCAGTTGGTTGCATCTTCTAAATTTAAATTTCCTTCTCTCTCGAGTTGAAACATGCTGCTTCATTACTCTGTTATACATCCTAACACCTGCATATTTGCAAGTTGCAGCTGAATTTCTGGAGTGTGTGGGTTAAAAGATCAGTAAATGTAAATTGTCATTGATATCTATTTCAAGAGGGTGTAGAGAATAAAAATAAATGTAGACTCCATGTGGTGTAACTGTTGATCCTGTTGATAGTAGATTTGAGTACCAATAGTAGTAGTGGTGGTAGTGGTGGTGGGGGTTCCTTTTTTATCATAGATAAATAAATCACACAAAAACATGATCTGTAGTTCATGGGGTGTATCTTGGAAGACATTTGTTAAGGTGTTTATTATCAGCTAACATAATCTTGAATCAATCTTTTGTACATAATCCACATAGATGCCTACCTCTCCAGTGAGGTGCCAATGTGTTCTAGTTCTGACCAGTTCAACATGTAGCTAATCTTATAATCTCTAACTGAATATAATTTATGGATATACTCAGCTAGTGAAGTAGGTTTGGAAAAAGGACTCAACATAAGGATGGATAATGTGCATCATCTTCATCATCATTTAACGTCTGCTTTTAATGTTGGCATTAGTTGGGTGGTTTGACTAGGCGTGACAAACCAGAGAGCTGCCCCAGGTTCCAGTCTGATTTTGCTTGGTTTCTATGGCTGGATGCCTTTCCTAATCCAACCACTTTACAGTGTGCGCAGGGTGCTTTTAATGTGGCACTGTCTTGAAGCATAGGCACATTGGGTTGTTGCCTAGGGCTTATCTACATCTGCTGTGGCTTGTTGTCAATAAATAAATACTATAGGGCCTTGTGCATTTATTTGCCAGGGGGCTATAATATTTCTATGTTGGCCCTGGTAGTGTGTACATTAATCTATACAAATACCTAACACTTGTCAAAAATGTTTCCATATCCTTGCATTAGTCCTATTGTAAGGTATTTATTTGTCTGTCTATCTATTTATCCATCCATACATCTATCTACAGTCCCAACCAACTGACCAAACAACCAATATTTATTGGTTGAGATTGCTTATTATAAGTTGAGAGTTTTACTAAGATAACATGGTGACACCTTCAGTAGGATAGGTAGGGAGGAAGATGAGAGAAAATAAAAATGAAATAATGTAAAACACTATAAAATACAATAAAGGTGGTAGAGTACAAGGAGGTTTAATTTCCGTAATAGGTTGATGGATATAGAATTTTTTAAAAAGATCATGGATATTAAAACTTTAAAGGTCTTGTAGATATAAAAGATTAAAAGTTTAAGGATGTATAAAAGGTTTGCAGAAATAGAAATAAAAAGAGATAGGTAGATAAATAAATAGGAAGAAAATAGATAGGCAGACAGACAGATGGTTTGATAGTTAGATTGACAGACAGATAGACTGATTGATAAATTTATAGACAAGTAGATAGGCAGGTAGGTATGTAGATAGATAGATAAGTAGATAGGTAGATAGATGGATTAATAGATTGATAGATAGTTTGGTAGGTAGATAGGATAGTTTACCCTACATATGACATGTGACCTGAAGTGAGCCTTGTTGCTGGCTGTTGTAACTGTAAGAGTAACTCAAGAGCATAGAGTTTCATGCCATGACGCTTATTAATGTTGCATCAAACTGGGCTAATAAAAGATTATAGATGCCCTTCTTCATGTTTTGAGTTCTCTTCTCCAGTTTATAAACCCAAGTGTACAAATGTAAGTCTATGTATGTATACCTTTTTGTATGTATGTACTTGTATATGTGTTTATATGATTAGTCGTAATTACATGTATGTAAGTGTGGAGTGCATAGTTAACTGATTAAATCCATAGTGGAATTTGATTATATAGGCGTAGGAGTGGCTGTGTGGTAAGTAGCTTGCTTACCAACCACATGGTTCCGGGTTCAGTCCAACTGTGTGGCATCTTGGGCAAGTGTCTTCTACTATAGCCTTGAGCAGACCAAAGCCTTGTGAGTGGATTTGGTAGACGGAAACTGAAAGAAGCCCATCGTATATATGTATCATCATCATCGTTTAACGTCTGATTTCCATGCTAGCATGGGTTGGACGATTTGACTGAGGACTGGTGCAACCGGATGGCTACACCAGGCTCCAATCTAATTTGGCAGAGTTTCTACAGCTGGATGCTCTTCCTAATGCCAACCACTCAGAGAGTGTAGTGGGTTCT
>NC_068981.1:90753313-90754613 GCF_001194135.2 Octopus bimaculoides
ATTCTCTCTCCTACACTGTCTTCCAACACGAAATACCTCGAGTCTTTGGTCCTCACGGCGCAGAACATTGGCAAATCTTTTCTTATATGTGTGTGTGTGTGTATGTATTTGTGTGTTTGTGTTTGTCCCCCCAACATTGCTTGACAACCAGTGCTGGTGTGTTTATGTTCCTGTAACTTAGCGGTTCGGCAAAAGAGACCAATAGAATAAGTACTAGGCTTACAAAGAATAAGTCCTGGGGTCGATTTCTTCGACTAAAGGCGGTGCTCCAGCATGGCCACAGTCAAAAGACTGAAACAAGTAAAAGAGTAAAGAGAGTTGACTGTAGAGATAGAAGTGTGCATAAGTGATCTCTAGAAGTTGTGAAACAAATGCATTTGGAAAAGTGGTATACATTAGTGGTTCTTAACCGGAGTGCATATGAGATTTTGCAGGGTCCATGCAAGCAAAATTAGTAATTTGGGGATCTATGGAAATATTTAAGGGGGTCATGAAAAAATTTTGCTTTAGATGTATTTATTGCAAGAAACAACTTGGTTTCTTTCTCTAATACTTAACATAGTTCAACATGTTTCTGACCTCTGAAACGCATTCTCTCAGAGAGTTCTGTTGCATGTGAATGTGTGAATAACTCTTTACTCTTTTACTTGTTTCAGTCATTTGACTGTGGCCATGCTGGAGCACCGCCTTTTAGTCGAACTAATCGACCCCAGGACTTATTCTTTGTAAGCCTAGTACTTATTCTATTGGTCTCTTTTTGCCGAACCGCTAAGTTACGGGGATGTAGACACACCAGCATCGGTTGTCAAATGATGTTGGAGGGACAAACACAGACACACAAACATATACACACACATACATATACATATATATACATATATACGACAGGCTTCTTTCAGTTTCCGTCTACCAAATCCACTCACAAGGCTTTGGTCGGCCCGAGGCTATAGTAGAAGACACTTGCCCAAGGTGCCACGAAGTTGGACTGAACCCAGAACCTTGTGGTTGGTAAGCAAGCTACTTACCACACAGCCACTCCTACGCTTAAATAGGAATTTTGCAAAGAGTATGTATAAAACTAGTTTTTAAATATCGGATAGCTAAGTGGGGGGAACCAAAGTAAAATGGTAATCTGGAGGGGTGGGGTAGGCAAAAGAAAAACAAAACAAAACAACAAAACAAAAAGACAATGATTGAGAACTGGTATAGATTTCAATATATTGTTGTTTGAATATGCATTCACATCCTGATTAATTAATAGCTAGATAAAGTAGGTTATGATGTGTTGATCCCCCCCCCC
>NC_068981.1:90755528-90760528 GCF_001194135.2 Octopus bimaculoides
TATAGATTATGCCTAACTGGAAACAATCACAGCCACATCATCCAAACAGACCAGGTGAAACTGGGTTTAGCTGCTAGTGTATATATATATCATCATCATCATCATCATCGTTTAACGTCCGCTTTCCATGCTAGCATGGGTTGGACGATTTGACTGAGGACTGGTGAAACCGGATGGCAACACCAGGCTCCAATCTAAATTTGGCAGAGTTTCTACAGCTGGATGCCCTTCCTAACGCCAACCACTCAGATATATATCCATGTGTGTGTTCCTCAGCACTGCCTGATAATCAGTGTTGGTTTGTTTATGTTCCTGTAACTTAGCACTTCAACAACAAAGACTAGCGGAGTAAGTACTGGGCTTTTTTAAAAAAAAGCACTGGGATCATTTTGTTCAACTAAATCCTTCAAGAACACACACACACACACACATACATCATATGCATGTAGGTTTGCTTATGCATTTGTAGTTTAATTTATGTGTGCATCTTGCTTACAGACTTACACTATGGAAGTAAATATGTGTATATAATGGTCAATATATTTGCCTAATATTTATGTATAATTCTTTGTGTGTGTGTGTGTGTGTGGGTGGGTGTGTGGGTTGGTGTGTGTGTGTGTGTGTGTGTGTTTGCAATATCTGTGTATATTTAGGAATGAACGTGTTAGTGTATGAACATGTATGTTTGTGTCTTTTTGTGTGTATCTTTGTCCTTTCTTTTCCTATACTTACTGGGTCTCTAGAGAGAGACACACACACACACAGAGTCTCTATGGCCTGCACAGACTATTAAATACGCAGAAATTAAATTAACAAAACCTTCGCTCAAGTCTTTGTGACAGACAGTTATTTCATGTGAAAGCAACAATGTTTTCTTAAGAAATAACCTAACTATATGGTTGTTATTTTTTTCTTCTTCTGTATTTCAATGATCAAATATTTTGAACTGTTCAGTTTGAACACAATGAGGCACGTTTTCACATTTAGACTAAAGGTCTGTCTCAGTCTGTCTGCTTGCCTGCCTGTCAGTATCTGTCTGTTTGTTCATTTTGCTGTCAGTTTTAATTTTTCTTTGCCAATTTCAATTTTTTAAGATATTGACTGAAAGTCAGGCAAACTGGTAGACAGTACCATATACAGACAGGTAGAAAAGATAAACAGATAGATAGATAGGTAGGTAGAGAGAGAGAGAGAGAGTGAAGACATTGGAAAGATGAAAGCTGGGAACAGAAAAAACCTGTAGACAGTAACATATACAGAGAGACAAACAGAAAAAGCAAGACAAGAAAACTATCAGACAGGTACATATATACAGACAGCCAGCCACAGACTCAGGGAGACAAATAAATAAGTAGATAGTGATAAACACTGACAGACAAGCACAAAAGACTGATAGATAGAGAGAGATAGATAGATAGATAGATAGAGATAACGTCCTGTACCCGAATATGCATCTATATACACATGTAGATGTAAGTATGTACATATATGTGTGTATGCATGCTTATATATCCGTTGTATTATTATATCATCGAACGCATGCGTCCATTTGCAAGTAAGTTTTAACTATATATATATATATATATATATATATATATATATATATATATATATATATATATATATATATATATATGAGAGAGAGAGAGAGAGAGAGAAACAAATGAGCAGACAGCCAGTAACAGACTCTGAGAAACATAACCAACAAACATAAACAGATTGAAAAGACAAGAACAGACCAGCAGAAAAGTCAGAGACAGACTGGCAAAAAAGATGGACAGACCAGCAGAAAAGACAAGGACAAACTGGCAGAAGAGACAGGGACAGTCCAACAGAAAAGACAGGGACAGTCCAACAGAAAAGACAGGGACAGACCAGAAAAGACAGGGACAGACTCCAGAGAGACCATAAAGATAACTAACAACAACAGACAAAGCTAACTGATATGCAGTTTGAGAGGCAAACAGAGAAACCAAAGGACACTTGAAACATACATGTTTAGTTTAAATGCGAAAACATGTTACTGTGTGTTCATACTGATCAACAGTCTAAACTAATTGACCGTTGAAATATAGAAGAAAAAACAGCAACTGAATGTAAAAATACCCAACTATTAATTAGGTTTTTTAAGAAAACATTGTTGCTTTCACATGAAATGACTGTCAAATCAATATAACAATAAAGACTTGATGGAATGTTGTGTTAATTTTATTTTTCATGTGTGTGTATATGTATGTTTATATATATATATATATATATGTATATATATATATATATACACACACGCACACACTCACACACACACAAACGTGTCTGTATATATTATATACATACACTCTAGATAAAAACATATTCAAGATTAACATACAGATGCAAACACGCAAACATATATATGTACACAAACACATTACACATACATGCATACAAACACATATACACAAGCACACACACACACAAGTCCACTGATATGCACACACACACACAGAAAAACATACTTGCATAGAGAAATATACACACATATACACACATACAAATGCACTTAGGTTACAATTATGCACGAACATGCCCTTAATATATAAATTCTTTTATCTCCCCTAACAATGGAAAAAAAAAAAAAAAGGAAGGGCCATCCAATTGATTGACAACACATTTCTGGCCTGAAAATCTACTCTCTCTTCATTCTGCTTTTTTTCTGCACTCACTACCTACAATTAAGGTGATATTTCCCAACATCCAGACATATTTCCATGGAAGATTGGAAATGATAGACACTGCTTGTATGACAGTCGCTTTCATTTACAACTATCATATGATGTCAAGGCAAAGACGCACACACACACATGCACACACACATACATGATGGGCTTCTTTCAGTTTCCATCTACTAATTTCACTCACAAGTCTTTGGTTGGTCTGGGGATATAGTAGAAGATATCTGCCCAAGATGCCATACAGTGGGTCTGACCCTGAAACCATGTGGTTGCGAAGCAAACTTCTTACCACATAACCAAACCTGCACCCTGCATATATATACGTTTGTATGTAGGTATGTATTTTATTCTTTTGATTGGTTCAGTCATTTGACTGTGGCCATGCTAGAGCACTACCTTTTAAGGGTTTTTTTTAGTTGAAGAAATCGACCCTAGGACTTATTCTTTGTAAGCTTAGTACTTATTCTGTTGGTCTCATTTGCTGACTCACTAAGTTACAGGGACATAAACACACAAACATCAGTTGTCAAGTGATGGTGGGGGGACAAACGCAGACACAAAGACACACATACACACACATAAATATATACATATATATATATATAAGAGTGGCTGTGTGTAAGTAGCTTGCTTACCAACCTCATGGTCTCGGGTTCAGTCCCACTGCGTAGCACCTTGGGCAAGTGTCTTCTACTATAGCTTCGGGCCGACCAAAGCCTTGTGAGTGGATTTGGTAGATGGAAACTGGAAGAGACCCGTCGTATATGTATATATATGTATATGTATGTGTGTGTATATGTTGGTGTGTCTGTTTGTCCCACATTGTTTGACAACTGACGTTGGTGTGTTTACGTCCCCGTAACTTAGCGTTTCGGTAAAAGAGACCGATAGAATAAGTACTATGCTTACAAAGAATAAGTGCTGGGGTCGATTTGCTCGACTAAAGGCGGTACTCCAGCATGGCTGCAGTCAGATGACTGAAACAAGTAAAAGATATGCATATATATGATGGGCTTCTTTCAGTTTCTGTCTACCAAATCCATTCACAAGGCTTTGGTTAGCCTGAAGCTATAGCAGAAGACATTTGCCCAATGTGCCATGCGGAGGGACTGAACCCAGAACCATGTGGTTGGGAAGCAAGCTTCTTACTACACATGTATGTTTGAATGTATGTATGCATGCATGCACAATGAGTAGTGTTAAAAATATAAAAACAAAATTGTAATAAAATTTTTAAAAAATTAAAAATTTTTATCACTCTAATGCTAAAATAAATCCCTCATGTCAACATAGAAGATGAACGAATGTTAAAAACTGATATGTATGTGTATAAGTTTACACATATATGTACATCTGTATACACATATTCACACACAACGTGTATGTGTGTATGTACAAACGTATATCACAATCTCTCTCAATATCTCAGAGGATGGAAGCAGTGTTGGCAATCATTCAAACTATCTCTCTCTCCCCTCTCCCCCCTTAGTGATCATCTGTATGGCTTCTGAGGAGTAGATTTACTTGAGACCTACTTTTGTCACACCCGCACGCACGCATGCATGCACGCACATACACACAATTTGACACCTTTTAAAACTTCAGTGAAATAAATCTCCATTGCACTTGATGTTAGCAAAGCTAGCAGCATTGCTTTCAAACAAATTACTGCTACAAACCAATGATTGGATTCCTTCATAAGAAGTCAATCAGCTAGAAATAACAGCCAAATATCCATTCATCCTTGTCATACAATTTTGATATCTTTTATCTTTTCTTTTACTTGTTTCAGTAATTTGACTCTGGCTATGCTGGGGCATGGCCTTGAAGGGTTTGTTAACCAAACAAATCAACCCCAGGACTTTGTTTTTTAAGCGTAGTACTTATTCTGTTGGTCACAAATACATAAAAACACCAACTCTCTCAAGTGGTAGTGAGGGGACAAACACAGACACAAAGACACACACACTAATTGATTGACCTACTAATTGATTGATTGCTTAATCAATTGTTTAATCAATCAATAATTTGTTTGTAAAAGTCCTTTCATCATTTGTGACCTCATCAATGACATACCCTCTCTACTCCAGGCCAGCTTCAAATCTGAGACAGATTTGAAGAACTTTGACAAGCAACTGATTGAGTGATTAACCAAATGTTTACTCAAATAATCGATTACTTAGTTGGTTAAATAATTAATCAACTGACTAATACAAAAAAGATGAAAGGGATAGTCACAACAGAAAAACTTTTGACCATTGACTTGATTGATCAGGGTTGACTTGTTGC
>NC_068981.1:90761558-90763316 GCF_001194135.2 Octopus bimaculoides
GCTTCTTTCAGTTTCCGTCTACCAAATCCACTCACAAGGCTTTGGTTGGCCCGAGGCTATAGTAGAAGACACTTGCCCAAGATGCCACGCAGTGGGACTGAACCCGGAACCATGTGGTTGGTAAGCAAGCTACTTACCACACAGCCACTCCTGCGCCTTAATTCTTGAATTAATTTATAAAATTTAGTTGATTAATGTTTTTTGGGTTTTTTTTAACTAGCATGATTTTTTTTAAAGCACAGCTAATGGAAGTATATTTTAAATGCATTTGACTTCACAATATTTATGTCAGCATTATCAAATTCTGTTTAGCTGACTTTCTCTTTAGAAGATAATTTAGATCAGTGACTATCAGTTTCTGTTTATGCCTTTCCACTTTTAGAAATGTTATTAGTTGGTGGTGGTGGTGGGGTCTACTTTGCATCTTGCAGTGTTTATTAATCACAGCTGCATCATATAAAAATGTTTGTGATAGTTAAAACAAAAAGAAAAAGCACCATATATAAATGTAGATAAAATTGTATATTAACATTCAAAATTCTATAAAGACCTAAGAACTACAACAAATTAACTTCAGTAAGATGTACTTTGTTTTGAAAAAAAAAAATTCTTAGAAATAGAATATCAAAAAGTATTATAATTAGCACTTTATTCAATGTGCTTTGTGGATTATACAAACTTGTTTTTCAATAGTTGGCTGCAGTGTTTATTAATGCCAAATGAAGATAACTTCTTTTTATAATATGAAGTTGTGAGCGTTTTTATAGGATGTAAATCATTCCACTAGAGCCATATGCAGCAAGAAGTGGGAAAAGCAGTAAGATATGACTCATGTTGCTTTTTTTGGTGGAGTGAGTGGAGTTGTCAAGTGTCTTTATAAAGTTATCATATAGGCACAGGCATGGCTGTATGGTAAGAGGCTTGCTTCTCAACCATATGGTTCTGGGTTCAGTTCCACTACATGGCACCTTGGGCAAGCGTCTTTTATAGCTGTGGGCCGACCAAAGCCTTGTGAGTGGATTTGGTAGATGGAAACTGAAAGAAGCCTGTTGTATATATATATATGTATAAATCTATGTGTGTGTGTCTTTGTGTCTGTGTTTGCCCCCCCCCCCCATCACCATTTGCCAATCAGTGTTGGTGTGTTTATGTCCCTGTAACTTAGCAGTTTGGCAAAAGAGATTGATAGAATAAGTACTAGGCTTACTAAGAATAAGTCCAGGGATTGATTTCTTCGACTAAAAACCCTTAAGGGTGGTGCTCCAGCATGGCTGCAGTTGGATGACTGAAACAAGTAAAAGAATAAAAGAATATATTATTTCTGTCTTGGTAATAAATCAAATTCAGTTGTCTTGCTGACTCTATTTTGGTTAGGGGCTTTTTAACTGGGTTTAGAGAATTTGGTTGTGGCGAAGGAAATTCCAGCACAAAACAGTTGTCAATTTCGTTAATTTGTCCATTTACTCCGGGGAGATCAGAATCTATGATTAGAGCCTGTCCTTTATCTGGGCAACAACAAAAAATTTATCTAATTGCTTTTGATAATTGTAATTGCATGTAAAAAAGCAAAATCACTGAAATTGGTCTGAATGATATATTAAACAGATGCCAGTATTATGGAATTGTTCATAGTTGTTCAGTGGCTAGAATGACAAGATAAGGATTTGAATAAATGCCTAGCAATGCAAACAAGACAAATAAAGTCGGTGGGAAGGAACTATTTGTCTGTCTGTCTGTCTGTCTGTCTGTCTGTCTGTC
>NC_068981.1:90763326-90768088 GCF_001194135.2 Octopus bimaculoides
GTCTGTCTGTCTGTCTGTCTGTCTGTCTGTCTGTCTACAGTGCTGTCTTAAGGCATGGGCACTATGGGCTGCTGTCCAGGATGCAGTGGGGACTCTGGGATCTAAGGGTCCAATTCTAATCAAAGTATGCTGTGTCTTGTTAAATACTATAGAGCTCAGTGCATTGATTTGCTCAGGAGCCTATAATTCTGCTAAGATAATCCTCTCTCTCTCATCATCATCATCATCATCATCATCATCATGATCATTGTTTAACATCCGCTTTCCATGCTAGCATGGGTTGGACGATTTGACTGAGGACTGGCGAACCAGTTGGCTGCACCAGGCTCTAATCTGACCTGGCAGAGTTTCTACCGCTGGATGCCCTTCCTAACGCCAACTACTCCGAGAGTGTAGTGTGTGCTTTTACATGCCACCGGCACGAAGGCCAGTCAGGAGGTATATAATTTTTAAAAAAAGGAGTCCGTGAAGAAACGGGATGTGGTTTGGAGGCATATGTTAGTGTAACATGACCATGGATCAAGGATTTGCACCTAGAACATTTTGCTTAAGGCTTGTTGGTAGAGTAGCATCTACTGTGACTGTAGAGATCCACATGTGAGTGACTAGCTACAGTGACTGTATTTGAATGCATCGTTTACCATTCTTGTACCAAATGGAGAAGGAACTATTTTTGTTGTTTTTTTTTTCTGTTGATTTTGTTTTTCTTTATCAGTAAACCATAGCCTCTCCTATTTTCAGTTCTGAAAAACATGTACAGATCTTAATGCTCCCGTCTAACAACAAGGATGCTCAAACATTGGAGGCATTGTTATTGCAGTGGGATGAGAAGGCTTTTTCAGTCCACTTGATATCCAGGATCCATCTGGGGTTGCAAAGGTGAAAAACTTTGAGACATGACTCTTGTTTGAAGTACATCAGATCTCACTGCCATTAAGAAGTGTGCTAAGCAAACAAGCCTTGTAAATTATAACATTGATGTGCACTATTAGCTTACTATTCTTTCAGGCTCATTGTCAGTCTAGTTAGTGTTGAGATTGCTCTTCTGATACCTCTGTTGATCTCAGACTCTAAAGCAATGGTTTCAACCAGACTTCATATGACCCTTGGTTGCAGGGTAGAGTCCATATAAGATTTTGTTGTTAAAGTTTATGTGCAATAAACTGGTAATACTTCTACAACATACAATTTCTAATCATCATCATTATCGTCCGCTTTCCGTGCTGGCATGGGTTGGATGATTTGACTGAGGACTGGCGAGCCAGATGGCTACACCAGACTCCAATCTGATCTGGTAGAGTTTCTACAGCTGGATGCCCATCACGTGCCACGAGGGCCAGTCAGGCAGTACTGGCAACGGCCATGCTCAAATGGTATTTTTTACATGCCACCTGCACAGGAACCAGTCCAGCGGCACTGGCAACGACCTCACTTGAATATTGTTTTTCATGTGCCACCAGCACAAGTGCCAGTAAGGCGATGCTGGTAATGATCATGCTTGAATGGTGCTTTTTACATGCCACTGGCATGGGAACCAGTCAGCAGCCCTGGCAATGATCACGCTCGGATGGTGCTCTTAGCGCTCCACTAGCACAGATGCCAGTCATGCGGTGCTGTCATCAAATTTGATTTCTATTTTGATTTCACTTGCCTCAACAGGTCTTCGCAAACAGAATTTAGTGTCCAATGAAGGAAAATAAAAATATAAAAATATAATGGGATATTTTTAAACATCAAATGCCTATGAGAGTGCATCTGAGTAAAATAGGTATCAAAGAGCCCATAAGACAAAAATGGTTGATAAACACTGCTCCAGAGAGAGATTGTCTGTGATGGTAGAGTTGTGGTATGTGAACTTGTGGATTACCTCCAGCTTACTGTTGTTGACAGTAATGGTAAATGAGTATTTAACAGCTTTGCCCTGCAATTTTATATTCTTTTGATTGTGTGTGTGTTTGTGTCTTTGGGATTTACTCAAGTTTTTTTTTTCCTTTTCAGATTTGAGCCATCTGCTATCAAAGTGATGAAAGTCTTGTTTAAGCCAAGACAGTGTGTGTGTGTGTATGTTTGTTTATTCCATATGTTCATGTAATTGTGTGCATGTGTTCACTCCAGGGACCTCAAAAGTAGAATCTCTGGAAAGTTTTACTAATTTTTCCCTGTGATACTAATGAATTGTATTTGGAGGATGTGAATCAGTTTCCTTTGTTCTTTCTTGGAGAACACCTGCATTTCTAAGATTTCATGCAAATACATAGTCTAGTGTATTTATGATAATGAAAAACAAATGAAATTCTATATCCTTGACATAAGAGCTGTAAATTTTCCAAAGCTGTTCTTTTATACTTATTTTTGACAAGATTTATTCACCAGGCAGCTGAGTGTTTCAGTAGAGCATGTTTTGCTCCCTGCCCCAAAGAGCAATATCTAACCTATGTTTTTGATTCAGGGCTGGTGTTTTTGCCAGAAAATTACATCGGTATTTTTTAGTTTTAAAGCTGTAGATACATTCTGGTCCTAGTGTACCTTTGGTATGACCATTAAGATAATACTTTTTTAGAATAGCATTATAGATTGTTTTAGTGATAGTGCTGTGTTTCAAAGTAATGATATCTTGTAGACATGTTTGGGAGTTTAATACAACACTTCAAAATAAGTGCTTGGAACTTGTATGAAAATATGACAAGAACCAATTATTTTTCACAGTTGCTTTGAACGTGTATGTCCAGAAGATACTGCCTTTGCATGAAACAATACTGCCTCTGAAACCATCTACAATATTAGCCACAAGAAATATGGTCCTGATGGCTGTATAATATATTTATATACATATGTGTGTGTGTGTGTGTATATATATATATATATATATATATATATATATATATATATAGGTGCAGGCATGGCTGTGTGGTTAGAAGCTTGCTTTACAACCACATGGTCCCAGGTTCAGTCCCATTGCATGGCATCTTTGGAAAGTGTCTTCTACTATAGCTTCAGACCAACCAAATCCACTCACAAAGCCTTGTGAGTGAATTTGGTAGACAAAAACTGAAAGAAGTCCGTCATATATAAATGTATGTATATATCTATGTGTGTGTGTGTGTGTCTGTATTTATCCCCTTATGACCCGCTTGACAACTGGTATTGGTGTGTTTATGTCCTCGTAACTTAGGAGCTTGGCCTAAGTGACTGATAGAATAAGTATTAAGCTTAAATAAATAAGCCTTGAGGTTAGTTTGTTCGACTAAAATCCTTCAAGGCAGTACTCTAGCATGGCCGCAGGCAAGTGACTAAAACAAATAAAATAATTAAAGAATATATATATATATATATATAATGTACTGTTTCGTGATGGTAAGATCAACCCCCAAAATTATATTTTTATGTGTTACTAATAGTTTTATATGTTGAGAAATACCTCACATATTAATCAGGCACAAACTACATATAACAAACTAAAAATTAAATCAGAGAAGAAATGTAAAATGTTGAGAAGGAAGCATATAGAAAATGTGAAAGATTAAAAAATGGAAAATGTAAAAGTAAAAAGTAAAATGTATAAGCTTCCTTCTCAACTTTTTGTGTTTCTTCTCTCATTCAATTTTTAGTTTTCTATATGTGGTTTGTGCTTGATGAATATGTTTGAGATATTTCTCAACATATGAATCTATTAGCACCACATAAAAACATGCATCTATTAAATAATATCTATACATACATACTTGTGTGTGTGTACATATATTGTGTGTGTGTGTGTTTGTGTACATATATATTGTGTGTATGTGTGTGTTTGTTCACCAGTTTGTTGTGGTATAGCATGTTAGGGACAGCTCCCTCTTAGCACTGGTTGTTAAAACATCTGTAAGTCATAGACAAGTGAGATAACTCACCTCCAATCCCATTAAGGAGTGATGTATAACGATATTTTGCCATTTTGGGGCTTATCAATACCAAGTACACTGAGTATATGTGGTTGATTATATATATATATATATATACGTGTAGGCCACTTGGTTTTAAATTGAATTAATATTCAATTTATCACCCTATATATATATATATATATATATATATATATATCTATCTAATATGTGTGTGTGTGCGTGTGTGTGTGTGTGGGTGGGGGGTGTATAATACACATAAACACCCCCCTCTCTTCTGCCATATATCAAACTAAGATTTTGGGAACTCAGCTATTACTAAATTCTCATGGTTACAAACCATGAGCAATTTGTCCTTAACTTGCAGAACAAGTTTTTTTTAGATATTTTCTGTTGTTTTGCCTCCATTGAAGAAGTGCTGAAGCATAAAGTTCAGTTCGCAATAAGTATTTGTTTTAGATTTTGATTTGAGGTATGCCATGTCACATTTATCTATTCATTTTGTTGTTGTTGCTCTTGTTGTATTTTTTACTGTTATTATTTAATCACTTTGGTTTCTTTTTGTTTGTCAATGAAACAGTTCATGTAATTCTTTGCTCTTTTATATCTTTGAAACAACCTTTTATAGTTTGATCTACATTAATGTTTTATGCATTGTTGAAAATAATAAAAATAAACTATATTCTGTTTCTCTTTCTTTTTCTTTTTCATCATTGAATTTTGCTGTTCTTGTTGAAATTTGAAGAAATATAAACCAATATTTGATGATGTAAGTTAAATTATTATTGTTGTTGTTATTATTATTATCATTATTGAGTGAGAGAGCAGTGCATGCCATCAAAGTGACACTGGGGTAAAATATACGAAGCCCATTATACCCA
>NC_068981.1:90768098-90773230 GCF_001194135.2 Octopus bimaculoides
TAAAATATACGAAGCCCATTATACCCATCATGACTACCCGTCTGATAAGGGTACACCAGGCACATGCATCACAACCATATATGCGTGACCTGGTGATCACATATCAAGATAAACAGTGCATGACCTCGTAGGTGGGGCCCAGTTAGAATTTTCTTCAGGTTGAGTAGCCCATCCTGCTCAAAAGGTCCCTGAATAAGGTTTGTTTAAGGATGTTGAATGAAACACCCATGTTTCCAAAGGTGAATTATCCAAACCCCAAAGAATTCCTCTCAATACATGGCTATGATGCTCCCCAAATACTTCTGCTCATGATCAGAGATGCACATATTGTCAACCAACAAGGGACATGTTCAACTGGTTAAAATCAAACGACTGACAAGCAAATCTGTGGTATTAAGCAGAATATTTGCTGTAGCCCATCTTTTATACCAAGACAAAACAATGTACATGATAACACTTCCAATCAATTAAGATCAACAGCCATGAGAGCCACTGCCTGGTATTGCATCTGGGCATGGTACTGCATCCGGGCATGGCACTGAGCTGACAGAATCCTTAATACATCGGGCAAAATGCTTAGTGGTATTTTGCCGATCTTTATATTCTGAGTTCAAATTCCTTCAAGGTCGACTTTGCCTTTCATCCTTTTGGGGTTGATAAAATAAGTACCAGTTGTGTTATGGGGTTGATGTAATCAAGTATCCCTTTCTCTCACGTCTCAGGCCTTGTGCCTATAGTAGAAAGTATTATTATTATTAAGGCAGTGAGCTGGCAGCATCATTAGCACACCATGCTTAGTGGTATTTTGCCTGTTTTTATATTCTAAGTTCAGATTCCGCTGAGGTCGACTTCACCTGTCATCCTTTCAGGATCAATAAAATAAATACCAGTCAAATATTGGGGTCAGTGTGATCAACTCCCCCACCAAATTGCAGCCCTTGTCTCTATAGCAGAAAGGATTATTATTATTATTATTATTATTATTATTATTATTATTATTATTATTATTATTATTATTATTTTGTATTTGTTTGGTGTCAGCACAGGCCATTCTGAGATGAGATGGTCTATTGTTTCATCAAATGTGTTACAAAATCTGTATTTAGGGTTAGAACCATTTTGAAGAATGTTAGCCAGGTAGTTTTTGGTAAGCAAGCTGTGATCTTGTGCCGCCAATATGAAAGCTTCAGTCTCTGCTTTCAGTCCTGAGCTTCTCAGCCACTGATGGATTGTTGCTTGGTCAACATCAACATTTTGGCTTCGATGTATGTACTGTGCATGCAGAGGCTTCTGTCTCCACTATTCTTCAATTTGTTTCTGCCCATTCTTTATTGCAGTCTGTTTGATCTGTTTTGCTTGTTTGGTGACAGTGGTTTCAGGTTCTTCATCTAATTCAGGGGTTGATGCTGGGTTCCCTTGCAAATTTGCAAGCTTCCTTGACAATAAAATGTGATTTTTTACTGCTTTCCTGTTTGTACACAAGCCACAGCATCCACTTTACTGTACTAGATAAGTACTTGTTCATTGCTATTGTGGAGGTCTTATAACACAGTTCTGCCTGCATCATTCCTCTTCACCCTTTACTTCTAGGTAGGTACAGATGATCAATGTCTGCTTTTGAGTGGTGCATGTTCTTAGATGTTAGTAGTTTTCTTGTCTTCTTGTATAGGCGTTGAAGCTCTGTAGGATTCCAGTTAATGATGTCAAAACTGTATTGGACTACTGAAAGTGCCAGGGGGTTAATGGCTTCGATGCGATTTTTGGAGTTCAGTTTTTAGTATGAGTCTTACTCTCCTGTAATACTCCTTTCATATTTTTCCTTCATAGTAGTATGCTGTATACCATATCCTTCATTGGCACAAGAAATGGCTACACATGTGCAAATGGAAAAGTGCTTGCCTGAAATACATGCAGATATAGATTTATTACTTGGACCTGACAATTCAACACCATAAAGTATAATTTCTGAACAAAACCCTCACAGTAAATCATTTCATTGTCTTCTAGAGGAATGAAGAATTTGTCCTCTTTCCCATATATTTTGAAAGATGGAAAATGAAGGTGAAAATATCTGGTGTGCTACTAGATCTGGGTATCTGGTGGGTTGTGGAGGTGCAATGTCCCAGTGGTTAGGGCAGCGGACTCGCGGTCATAGGATCGCGGTTTCGATTCCCAGACCGGGTGTTGTGTGTGTTTATTGAGCGAAAACACCTAAAGCTCCACGAGGCTCCGGCAGGAGATGGTGTCGAACCCTGCTGTATTCTTTCACCACAACTTTCTCTCACTCTTACTTCCTGTTTCTGTTGTGCCTGTAATTCAAAGGGTCAGCCTTGTCACACTGTGTCACGCTGAATATCCCTGAGAACTATGTTAAGGGTACACATGTCTGTGGAGTGCTCAGCCACTTGCATGTTAATTTCATGAGCAGGCTGTTCCATTGATCGGATCAACTGGAACCCTTGACGTCGTAAGCGACGGAGTGCCAGCATCTGGTGGGTTGTAATGTGTATTATGTTGAAAGGGAGTGACAGCCTGGATGTAAAAAAATTATAGACAGAAAAATTGGTCCAGAATAGGAATGGAAGTCCTATTACAGGTGAAACCAGAACACTTGAAAAAGATCCTAGATCTATTGCAACTGCTAAATGGGGTAAAACTCCATGTTATGGTAGAAGGTAGATGACCCAAGTGTTATATATATATGTAATGATGCCAACCACCTGAAAGCCTTCTGCCTACAACAGAATGTGAAAGTATGAAGGCCCCCATTGTTTGTGATGCCACAAATACAACTACAACAACAACAGCCAACTATACCAGCAGGAACAGTACCAGAAACAATAACAACAATTACAAAACTTCTATCACTACAAGTAGCCACAGCAGTAGCAGCAAATACAAGAAGAAAAGAAGTTCTGATGAAAAGAGCAACAGAACTCCTCATGACATATGCACATATACATATATCTATGCTAGATGGAAATACGTATGTTAGTGTATGTGTTTATCTTTTGGCAATGAAACTGAAGAACTAGATTTTATGAATGAAGTTCCTTGAGATATTTGCTCTGTATTCAGTTATAGACCATCTTTGTGTTATTTTCACATTCAGAAATACAGTGAATTGGTGCTTCGCCAAATTGGTGTACAGCTAACAATGCTTTTTTTCACAGTTTGTAATGTAAAAAAAAATTAAATTAAAAAGTTAGAAAAATACTAATGTTAACCCTTTTTTTTTTCCCTGTATTTCCAGCATGGTCCTCAAGGAATACCCCTGAAGGATCTTCGTGAAGAAATGGTGAACACTGGCATAACATCTCATGTTCCAAAACGTCAGTTTGATAAAATGTTGGCGAAAGCCAACAGTAATAAAGATTCCTTCATAAATTATGAAGAATTTGTAACTTTGGTAAGTTTGTTGATCTTTAAATGGAGAAATGTATACACGCAATACAACTGTGCTTCAATACATTCATGCATATGCAAATGTATGCATGCTTGCTTTTACACACTCAAGTATATGCATATAAGCATACCATACATGTATTCAATTGTACACATTCCAATGTATTTGTTCTGGGGTACAGACTCAAGCACGCACATTCAGGCATGCACTTTCAGCATAAGCATCAAACTTACATTAAGCACACATGAAGCATACACATGAAGCATACAAAGATATATGTAATAAGATGTATGTTCTCATGCATACGTTCTCTGATGCACACATACATATACTCACAGGCTTACATACTTGTGCATACATATTTAGGCATATACTCAAGTGTACATATGCACATGTACATAGTCAGGATTACACATCTTGACCTAGACATAGAGAGACACAGGTTCAGATGTACATCTGCGTTTTCTTCATTGAAATCATCTTAATTGACCTCATAATATGTGAAAAATACATTTTTTCCTGTGAAAAACGGAGTGGGGGTGTTGTGGGGTGGAACCTTGGAAATTCCCCTTTTCAGCCCCGATTTCACTTAAAAAAATTATTTTCAGGGTTTTTATTTTTTTTTTTGTTATCATCTTAGTTGACCTCTTCATATACCACTAACACATTTTTTTCTGTGGAAAACGGAGGGGGTGGGGTGCCCTTGGAAATCCTCTGTCCCCGATTTCAACGTTTTTTTTATGTTATCATCTTAGTTGAGCTCCAAATATACCGCATTTTTCTATGGAAAGCAGAGGTGGGTGGGTATTTTGCACCTTCGAGCATTTCTTTTGTTATCTTAATTAACCTTGTAATACACTGTAAACAAATTTTTGCCATAAATTAATTGATAAAACAAAATTTTGCAGCACATTTTGGCTATGCGGAAGTAATTTACAAAGATTTTAAAGAAACATATCAACCAACTGACCTTAAAATTTAAAATTTGAAAAGTATTTAACTTATCTTATGCAGTTAAAGGGCAGTCTTGTATATCTTCTGTCTCCAGATTTGTGCTTGAATCAATCCTTTATTGGCAATCTGGGAGGGGTGTATATAATTTTGTTGCCTCAATAAAAAAACTGATGCAACAATTTTTTTTTGTTTTCTACAAAAGAAATAAATGAGTACCTGGCCAGGTACTGGTGTAGACAGTTTGAATGAATACCGGGCCTTTTCACCCATTCTTTTAACTCCCGCCAAAAACGTTCGATATTTTGTGTGTGTATGTGTGCATGTGTGGTGTCAACAAAATTTTCTTTGTGGTCTATCATGTAATGCTGATAACTCAATGTGTGTATATCTTTGTAAGTCGCTTAAGAATCACTGTAGATAACTGAGCCAGGTGTGATGTATTTTTGAATCAGTGGAAGCAATGTTGCTTTGTCACGCTTCTGACCAGTCAGAAGAACAACTAAGAGATGATATAGTTCTGCTACAGGTCTGTTACAAATTTCAATAAGTAAAGCTTCCAGATATGAATAAAAGGGTTAATATAAAGATCTCTCGTTAACAAAAAACAAACAAAAAAAAAACCCAGCTTGCTGGGTGTTAACAACTGTGTAGAAAACAAACATGACAAAAATGAATTTGCACAAATGAACCTGGTGGGGTGGGGAGAGCACTTTTGGAAAATTCGTAAGATCCGATTTTTCCATCATAAATTTTGGGAAAATGCATATATATT